>NC_137923.1:4502327-4604827 GCF_963457725.1 Sprattus sprattus
CCCCACCTCCACCCCCCCCCCCCCCTGCTGTGATGGGAGGACAACTGGGCAGAGGAGGTGCACTGCCTAATGTGTGCACTTACCTCAGAACAAGCCCTAAAAGCACTGAGAGGAAGAATTGACTTTGTATGCAGTTGAAGATTCTCCAGAAGTTCAACTTTAGACATTACACCTAAAATGTAATTTAACTGGTAAAGGGCTACTTTTGAAAAACATGACAGCAAGTTCGGACAGGAGTACAGGAATCACAAATGGGAAAGTGTTTAATCTTAAAATGTTTCATGGAGTGGAATATAATTGAACGTCTGTGTCATCATACTCCGCTCCTATGAATATTTTAGTGGTAAGGCTCTTAATATTAAAGAACTCCAGCCTAGCTCTTTCTTAAAATGTTTGTGTCTCACTTTAGACCAATCACATTTACAGAGCTTTTACAAAGCAGCTTTGATGTCATTATCATGAATATTACACCAAAGAGACTCCATGATCTCAACAGGTCCTGTCCCGTACCATCGTCATTAAACCCAGACCAGAAAAGCATAGAGAGGGACAAGGAGTTTCTATTTCAGGCAAAAATGAATAATGACTCCAGTCAAGGCAACAGTCCCTCTTCACTATAGTTACACCCACTAACAAACGGGCAACCTCCAGGACCCAAACACAGGTAAACCATAGAAACTAAGAAATCATGCTGTTTTGTATCATTTGCAGTGTATACTTTACAACATGCTTCAAATCTATTATAAAAGTGTTTTTTTAATCAATACAGGCTATGCATTGTCATTGTCAATACAAGTCACATGTGTAATATGGCCGGGTCATTTTACTTGTAAGTTCAGCTATGTCACTTTATTATCCTCAGGTATCACATATGTCTAGACATCAAATGAGTAACAAATGTAAATCTTCAATGAAAACCAAGGAATCACATATCCTGAAAATCAGACGCCTTTTGTTTGCGCTGAGTCATCTAGCTCTAGCAGACACAATCAAAGATGAACATGAACAGATTATGCAATAACATGTCGATCTCAAGGCTAAGCATTACAAGTGAGGTTTCACAAAAGATCAATATAGAGCATATTGGTTGGTTGCCCTCCTCATGTCACAACATAAGGTTCCAAGAGGTCAAAAGTGGGAGGGAGACCACCCACTCTCAGAAAAATGTCTGCCATTGTAGGCAACTGGCTCCCTCCCCTCATCCCATATTAATCATCTCTGCTTGATTTGAAGTGCTTTCAATTTGACCATAATAAAGTCATGTGAATAACAGCCTCTATTTGACCGGGCCTGGTAAGGCCTAATTGGACTAAAGGACTCAAGAGCAGACTTGTTAAACAAAAGGGTGATACAATTTGTGGCAGTCACAGAAAAGTGACACTATTTCGTTCGCACTATTTCCCTGTGACCAGAACTATGAGTCAGTCCAGCCAGAGATCATTCGGGTTGAGGATCACTGGCTTCCCAGGTAGATTTTTTGTGGTCATAGCTACTTTATTCTTTGCATTCTGTTTGCATCACTATGATATTCTGTCAATCATGAAAGGTTGAAATAGGTGTAGTGAGCCATACATATTTTGCAAAACGTATACAGTCTATTTGTTGCTATACAAAGAGTACCCATGCATATTGGAAGCAATTGAGAATCATTTTAGCCGGGGATTCTGAGTTTACATTATTAATGGCATCTGTTTTTTCAGTCCCAGTAGCGTTGGTGTGTCGGCAGAAATGCTCAGACTTTGGCATGGTTTTGGCTTTAGCTTGCAGCCTCGCTCCATCTGTAGTCCTGCCCAAAAACATTAAGGCTTTTACCCCAAAGGTTGAAGATCCCACAGAGATGTTCTCATACAAATGAAGCAGCCTGGAAATGTAGTCTAGAATATTGAACAGATCAGGAGAGCAAGACAAAGAGGGCTGAGTGGTCTTTCACGCACCCTCCCAGACTATTGACAACTTGATGCAAGTGTTTGGTGGTGGATGGGGGATGATATGGGATGTTAGTTTAATCCTTGCAAAATCTTAGTCAACCATCACACAGAGAATTTTCAACACATAAATTAGCATGTTTTTTGAAGAACACACAAACACACACACACACACACACGCACACACACCACACATGTACGCACGCACGCGAGCATGCATGCATGCACACACACACACACACACACACACACACACACACACACACACACACACACACACACACACACACACACATACACACACACACACAGACCACACACACACACACATACACACACACACACACACACAAACTTCATGACATTGCAACAATAAATATAACAAATTAAGCCTATATCCATTCTGGACAGCTATGAGCCAATCATTTATATTTTCTAATTAATAGAACTGTCACAACTTTGGTCCAGTGTCACAACTTTGGTTACACCAAAATTGATAAAAATTCAAATATATTTATATCAAATTCTGTGAATGTGAAGTACAAGGTCTTTTCAGGATATAATATCTGACTCCAGAAGAAAGAGGACACAATGCTAAACTCTCACACATTAACAGCAACATCAACACTACCCTTCTACATACCAATGACTGGATACTGAATAAAATATGGCAGAAGTCATATGTTTAAGGCCATCCGGCAGAAGTTTAAGGCCATCCGTTCTCCAATATAGCCTCATCTGACACTGCTTCCATTTGCTTCTACTGAAAAGAGTGAAGTACTTTTTGCTTTGCACTCCTTGACCAGGTTATAACTGCCATTCATAGCATCCTCACAAAAGACAACTTCTCATCAAGACTCCAGTTCAAGGCCACCGTAAGGCTCTTTGTTGCTTGGGCGAGCAATGAGAAACACATCCAGTGTTGCCTGTGGATAGTCACTTTTATATTCTAATGCAACTCTGTCTCCTGATGATTGAGCATCTCTTCTATGCACTAGGTTTCTGCCATTTGCCTCCTGTCCACCTCCCTCTCCTGTGCCCTCCTCTCCTCTCGCCTTCTCCTGGGCACAGGCCATCCTGGGGTCATACCTAGCCTATTAGGGCTGAAATGTATTTGGTGAACAGATGTCAGCACATCTGGGTTAGGTTTGATATCATTATAATGGTCTCAGTGCGAGGAGCACAAGCATCTCACAATAGGGTGGATCATTATAAGGTTTCCAGAAAGATGGGAAAATGTTGTCTCAACTCCACACTTTTGAGCTGACAGTTTAGGAAGCCTTTGCTTTCGTGGGCAGAACAAGTCCTATAACCTGCCGCCTCAAAGAACTTATCAGACCAAAGACCTTTGTACACATCATACTTTAAGTAATATAGCCTATGGAAATAATTTATTTTGTACTTCAGCAGAACACTGATGTCTGTGAAAGTTCAAGCATCCTTTGCTTTCATGGACGTAATTCCTTCTGCACTGCAAAAATGAAATCTTAGTAAGATTAAATATCTTTAATCAAGGCAATGTATGCTTGTTTTTTGTCTGACAAGTTATTACTTCTTACAGGCATTTTTTGTGTTAGAACATTTCACTTGCTTCAAGCGTTTCAGTCCTTACTTATCTTAATAAGGGTTTATAACTTGTTACTGAGATTTGATTACTGGTTCTGAGCATGTTAATGCTTGAAACTAGAATTGCCATTATTATAAGGCAGTTTGATCCCCACTTACAGGTACAAAACTGCTTTGTCAAAGTCAGAATTTCGTATTTCAATCATTTTATCCTTCTTTCATGCACATCGTGCTTTCATTCATTAGCATGAAAAGATCATAGTGTAGCACATTGAGTATTTCCTGCCACAAAATCATAAATGTTGGCCTAGGATATCGATTATATGGACAGAATTACTTTTGTCCAGGAAATAAGTTTCTTCTGTCTGCAAAGTGACAAGTGCTTTCAGCCTTGATGAAAGGCACAACAGTCAATTCAATGCACAGACATGAATCATCCATATTGTTTTCTGTGCACTAAAGAATGTCCAGTATTTATTTTGTGCTGGCGCATATTATTTATTACCTCTTTGTGTTTGTCCTGGAGAAAAGGCAGTACGATTTTACATGGTTTTATGATAAAATCATGTGTCTACAAAATAAGGTTTGGCACACTTGCTGCCCCATAACAGGCCTGTGCCGGTGAGTCGGCATGTGCTTCATAAACTACTGCAAAGAACCATTCTTAAATAAATTAATTAATATTTGACGCTCCCCAGGTTTAGGTGCTACTTTTAGCCTTACGATGCTTTGTGAATATTTAGCCGCTAACCGTCATTCAGGTTCAGATTTCAGTCCAAACATTGTTTTTTAAAAACACGGCTATGTTCAGACTGTGAAATGCATAAGCCTTACAAAATGAATGAAGAGTAAAAAAATAGGTTTTCAATGTTTTGGCAAAATATAAGTTCCTGTTATATCAGTTTATAAGATTATTTTGACTATCAAGTCTGAAGTGACATATATTTGTTCATGGAGCATAATGCAAATGAACACTATGTCACATTTACAGCCTCATGCAAAGAATATGTCAGATCGTGATTTCTTTTGTCAGCTGGTTGTTATTGAACTCAACAGGACCTTCATATAAACAAACCATGTCGTGATAATATGCTGCCTTTGCATAGAACTATCAGAGCCCTTGTCCCTAAATCCCCGACCAAAAATAAAACAGACTGAAAAATACATACTTGGAACATAACAAATATTGTTCTGGTGAATGACCTCCGGTGATTATCCCTGATATGAACTCAGACAGGCCAGAAACACCGAAAAGGGCAATCTCATCTCAGCGTGCTGGCAGCCTGGGATGCTTTTGATCTTGATTTTGATGTGGAGCGCTGAGAAAATGACTGCTTTGCTGATCCCGGCGAGGACCACATCAAAACAAGAGGACAGAGTAAATAAGCTGAGTCGGGCCGTCCAGAGGCCCACTGTCAGCCGTCCAGATGCAACACGACAGCAGCCGTCACGGCGGCCATGACAGAAACACCTCACCAGAGCTCCTTTTGCTCTGGGTGACAGACAGGTCAGAGGGAGTAGGCAATACGTGTGTATATGTATGTGTGTGTGTGTGTGTGTGTGTGTGTGTGTGTGTGTGTGTGTGTGTGTGTGTGTATGTGCGTCTGTTTGTGTGTGTGTGTGTATATGTGTGTCTGTTTGTGTGTGTGTATGTGTGTCTGTTTGTGTGTGTGTATGTGTGTGTGTGTGTATGTGTGTCTGTTTGTGTGTGTGTGTGTGTGTGTGTGTCTGTTTGTGTGTGTGTGTGTGTGTGTGTGTGTGTGTGTGTGTGTGTGTGTGTGTGTGTGTGTGTGTGTCTGTCTGTTTGTGTGTGTGTGTGTGTGTCTGTTTGTGTGTGTGTGTGTGTGTGTGTGTGTGTGTGTGCATGTGCATGTGAAAGACAGCAAGAGAGACAGAATGAGAGAGACAGAGAGAGAGTGATAAAGAGAATGTGTTTGATGGTGATGCTAGAATGGTTTAGGTTAAGGCATTTTTACACTTCTACGATTCTCTCCGATTTGGTCGTAGAGGGACACTTTGGCACGCCTTGGCACGCCTTGGTAACACCTTCACCCAGGTGTTGCCGCCCATCCGACCCGTCGGAGAGCCGTCGGAGAGCTGGTCGGAGACAAACGCTTTTTTCTAACTTTTCTTAAAGAGACGGAGAGAGTCGGAGACCCCCTTGGCTGTGATTGGCCAGTTTACGACATCCAAACAACATCATTTCCGGAATCACACATGTCAGGACCTCACATTTCCTGTTTTCTGTCAAAATGTTTTAGTACGACTTTGGTAAACTACAAAGCTGCACAGCATGCAGCATTAGGCTACCGTATTTTATATAAACCCTCGAAAAGTACATTTCTCCCGACCACTGTTGGTCTCTTGGCTGGTGGCTCGGTGTTGAAAGTGCCTTCTCCAACCAGCTTCAACTGACATCTAACGTAATTTGCTACGGAGTAATGCTGGCAGCATAATTACTTTGCATCTATTAAATAGGAAATGTATTTCATGTATGTGTAGAACCTATTTAGAATGACTGACTTTACATAAAACGGCAGTGAAAGACATTTGAGTCAAACATTACTTTTGCCTCAATGAGGGTGGTGTGTGAGAGCATAATCGGCACGACAACGTTGTACTTATTAGCAGCACACTTTTGAGAGTTATTGTGAATACGCTAACGCTTGATTTAGCGGAAAATCTAGTAAACGTACGTACCACCTGTCTCCTGTTCTGTTGTTGTTGTAGTATATAATGTTTATATAATGTTGTAGAATAATGTTTATTGGCATGTGTATGCATTCTCTTGTTGTGTTTCTGATATAACTATAACACTGCATGTGGATTGGTATGAAGACTGCAGTGGGTTTAATTTTCTGTCCCTTACTTCATAGTTCTACGGGTATTTCTGTTCGAAGTGTGCATGCTTTGTTTTATAGTGACGTTTCACGCTAACACTTTTGACAAGGGCAACCGTCTCGTTGCAGATTAAACACATCGGTTTTGTCCTGCCCACAAGCAGCACAAATGCATAGCCTATTTGTCAGTCCACTCTGTCTTAAATTCGAGAGTTTTGGAATCAACTTTTCGTGTGTGAGAGCCTGGCAGATGATCATTAGTAAGTGTGCTAATGTATGTGTTTTTCAACATATTCATGGTTGAAATCCCAGTCCCACAACTGTATGTTGAGGTATGCATGTTCTTGCTGTGTGTCTGATATAACTATAACACTGCATGATGTATGATGAATACCGTGGGTTTATTTTTCTGGCCCTGTCCTCAGAGTTTGGGGGGTAATTTTGTTCGAAGTGTGCATGCTTTGTTTCATAGTGACACATTCACGTTACCACTTTTTGACAAGGGCAACCGTCTCGTGGCCAATGAGTGCATTGTCATAGCGTTGTAGTTATTCAAAGGTTACCCAGCGATCATTGCAGTATGAATGTGACAAAAATGCCAAAGAAAATAAGAACGTATTCATTTTATTGGATCGTTTTATAATAGTTTCTGTATTGTATGTAAGATAAGCATATCGTTTTGTTATAAATCGCTACTATGTTTTTCACAAAAAAATGACCACCACGATGGAGATACATTTGCCTACTCAAGTGAATATATAGCATTAGACATGCTATTGTTGATGGAGTTACATGTCTCCAAGGCCTATGTGACGACACCTGCCCGTCATGTCCTGAAGCAGCATCCGTGTCATGTCAGTGACAGTTGGGAGGAAAAACAATCAATGACTTTCAATAAAGAGGTCATGTGGTAGCTACGGGCTCGACAAACAGTCGTTACCCCACCCAGCGGTCCGGCGTTGAATAGGTTGAATAGGCTTTAGGACGCATAGCCGTCGGAGTAGTATAAAAGCCCGACCAGTACGTTCAATTTTTTCTGAATCAACCGCCTGCCCCCGCCCGCCCATTTTTTTTTCGAGGACGGAGAGGGATGCAGAAGTATAAATTAGGCTTTACATGAATGGTTAGGAACAGACCACTGACTAGGACTGACCCGTTTTTTCTTTTTAAAAAAAAGGAAACACCTGAGCTAACAAACTCAACTGAAAGAAGAAGTGGCCATCTACATACACAACCACGGTCTGATCCTTGGCTGGCTAACTCATTACATATAAGCAAGAAATAAGCACAGCAGCAACCATTCCATAACAAAGTGGTATGTTTTGTGTCTTTCAGGAAAATTCTTATTCAACAAAAGATAAAATCACACAGTATGTTTCAGAATTAAGCTCTGTGGGAGCTGTTTTTTTGGCTCAGCAAGTGAGCAAACACAACACAGCTTTCAGGATAATTACTGATCATGGCAACATGACACAGAAATCTTTCAGTAAAAACCCTGGAGCCAAAAGAGAGAACCACTTCAGCCAGTGCAACCTCGAACTAAAAAGCACATTATCATGGCCATGACGAAGTACAGTGAACTAAGAATACACTTGAGTACATCTTATTCTACCCAGAAACCACACAAAGCTCCTTGATATGATTTAAAAAGCCCTTCATTTGGGAAAATATTCAATTTCTCATTAAGCCGCTAGTATGTAGTAGCCGATCCCTTAATTATCCTTACACCAACCTGCTCAAAATTCCCTTAATGAATGAAGGATTTCTGCCTCATCGTAGGAGACGTGTGGTGTGTTTCTATCATCTCCCATCCTCTTGCCTTCCAGAACCACGACATCAAATATTTTTGTGGTTTTAGGCAAGGCGTTCTACAGATCCTATCTCTTAAGGTCTAATACTATGGAGAGGCGTTCTCTCTATCTCTCTCTCACTCTCTCTCACTCTGTAGCTGTCATAAATCTTCTTCAACCTGACAAGCAAAGTCAATTGCCCCTAAATAATGGGTTGCTGCCCAGGTTGATATGCACAATGTGCATTCGTTTTATGAAACAGACACAACTCATCATGTTGTGGATCTTTCCCCCCTCGAACCATTACATTACTTATTCCACCGTATCTTCAATTTCCGCAGTTATCAGCACCTCAGTACTTAATTACCGCCGTCATTCTTTCATAACATAGGGCTCAGCAACAGAAGAAGAAGAATCACAGCGAGATAGACAATTCAGTTGAAACAAGGAGATGTGAGATGTTTGCATTATATTATTATTACCTCTTAGCAATTCAAACTAGTCATTAGCTGTTCCATAACTTAAGATGGCACTTTATGGCCTGCAGGACTGACTGAAAATGAAATTGCCGTCAATATAAAGATCTTCAGCAAGTCATTTTTCTAGATGGAACCAAAGTTCCAGATCATGGATCAACAACCCAGGATCATGTCAAATGTAATGATAACATTCAACTGATAAACACTTCTAACAAGAACAGCTTTATGTTCCGCCTTTGACAACCTTTAAGGGACACATTATGTAGATTTGTGAATACAATTACATTAAAATAAAATGATCACCTTAACAACTGGAAAGATAACTAATCACCTGAATGATGCCATGTTCCCAGGGTTTATTCTTACAGACCAACTGAATGCTAGCATATAATGTTACCCAGCGTATGAGAACATTAAGTTAATCTATCTCCAAATTGAGGATCCTTTTATACATTACACCATTATACTTTAATACATTACAGTAAGTAAGTTCTGCATGATTTCAGTAACAGATTAAGATTAACTCAAGCTTCTTACAGTTCAAGACTTTAAAGGACGTCATAGTGTTTTTAACAGGGAAAGTAATGCATAATGTATGTGCGGCATGGTGATTCAAATAATTGAAATACATTTAGGAAGTCGTAGTAGAGATTTACTTCAGAAAGATTGTAATCAGTGGATCGTTTTCTGCGAAAGCTCTCATGGAAGGTCTATGGAGCGATATTGATGTGCCAATCTCGCCATCACAGAGGGAGGTAGTTATATCTAATCTCCCTCTTAGTCCCCCACTGGCTCCATGCCTCTGCCATCAACACGTGTAAAATAAATAATGTTATGAAGCAACTTTCTCTTATTAGCACTCATTAGGATCTGCATCGTCTCAACCATCAGACCCACTACACTGCTCTGTTGACGGACTAAAAGGAGGTGTTTTTACAACCATGATAAATTATGGGGTGTTTTCTTAATACCAAAACCTTGACATTAATTAACACAGAAAGCATGTTTTTCTGCTGCTTTTTATAGATTTAAACAGCACATTGAAATGGCACACAGTCAAGGCGAACAGAGACAGCTGTCATGCTATGGCTCAATTTCAGAGAAATAGGAACTGTGGAGCAAGTTAGAAGAGGAGAAGACCAGCTTTCCCACTTCGGCAACAGACATCAATATGAGTACATTTAAAGAAGAGGAAGGACTGTCTGAGATCTGTTCAGAGAGCTTAATGAATGAATTATAAGTCAAGTGTCCTTGAGATTGCTGCCAGAAAGTTCTGGTGATGAAAATGAGAGGTAATACCATTTTAGAGATGAGGACTAGTTTGAGAAGAGACTCTTAAAGTTATTCATTTTCACTCTTTGCCCCAATTAGGCTCTCATACCCTAGAAAACAGGTCTGGGCTCTCTCTGGCCATCTAGAACTTGCCAGCTATATTAATTCATACTTCGTTTTTTAGCTTTTCAGATATTCATATCGGTTTTTGGTCTAATTGAAATATGATCAGTGGAACATCTAGACACCATGATTTTTTCTGAAATAGATACTATTGAATAAAATGTTTCATGCAATTAACATCAGACTCTCTCAACCCCCTAAGAGTTACTATGCCAATTTTTGAACATTTGGAGAGCAGCTCTTGATGACATTTGCGAGGAAAGAGATAATCAATGAAAACATGTAAACCATTCTGCAAAAGTACACACATTGTTAAATCCAGATGTGGCCAGTTGTAAGCACACCAAAGATAGCATAGTGCATCATGATAGTTTGGCCTGAAGATTTAACTTGCCTTAAATGTATGCTAAAAAGAAATCATAAAACATTCTGGCTATGTAACCGACTTGGAGATGCTGATACTGAAGACAAGAGATAGGCTGGAGATAGAGACAGAGAGAGAGAGAGAGAGAGAGTCAATGTGGCCAACAGACCCCAGGTATGTGACATTTGATTGAAAGGGCATGTAATTTGAAAGACAGTACAAAAGCAGACAGGGATGAACACATGCACTGTGCAGCACTGCACACAAAACACTCCTGTGAGTGGACAGGATAATGGCATTACCAGTCTAGAACACTGAGATGGGCCAAATTTGACTCTACTGCAAAGTTCAGTGAATGCTAACAAAAAAGATATGCAATAACAGAAAAGTTTGCATTTGAGAGGCAAATGCCTTGACAAACCCCGTCACAGTGAAATGTTTTTTATTAATTGCATTATGGTGTTTGAATTTCATCATAAGATAAGGCATTTTGTAACACAGAGGGCCCTATCTTGCCGATCAGAAACGCAAGTAGGACGGCGCCAAGCGCAAGTAGCTGTGTGGGCGGCTCTATGGCGCAGTTGCTATTTTAACGGCGGAAAAAACACACTTGCGTCCAGCGCAAGTGTCAAAAGGGTTGGTCCAAAGGAGGTTACTCAGCCATAGGTGTGGTTTGGGCGTAATATGCAATAAACCAATCCGAGCGTCATTTCACATTCCCTTTAAGAGCGAGGAGCGCATAGTCCATAGCGGCTTGTTATTTTGATGGCGGAATTACCTGGTGGAAGACCGGAAAAGTTCACAGCCGAGGAGACCGACGTGAGATTTACACCAATTTTTTGGCAAGCCATATATAATTACAAGGAAAATAAAGTATTTACCACTTGAGGAAATCATTGTGATATCCATATCCAAGATCCATATCCATATCCAGATTTAAAAATAGGCATACATCAAGCGTAGCCTACACATTGACCCAAATGATTCAGGTTAATTGAAGCTGCGTCACGGGAGGTGGATCTGCCTCGACCCAGGATCTGACGGCAGCAGAGGACATCGCCACGTCTACCCTCACGCCTGAGAGCCTGCAGGGTTTTGGGGGCATGGAAATCGGCACCCAAGCCAGTGCACCAGCTGACCAAACCCAAGGTACATAAATAAAGTCCACATACACAAAGATGAGTTTACAAGATTTATAATAATACTGGCATTAAATAAATGCAACAAAGCCATACAATAAATCAAATGTCACGCAGCTTCAATTAACCTGAATCATTTGGGTCAATTGTGTACGCTAGATGTATGCCTAGTTTTAAAATGTCTTGGATACGGATATCACAATGATTTCCTCATGTGGTAAATACTTTATTTTCCTTGTAATTATATATGGCTTGCCAAACAATTGGTGTAAATCTCTCGTGAAGACGACAGAAGTAAAGTGTAGCCTATAGGTCCTATACTGTGCGGGCAAGCACATGCGCCCTTAAAATAGCGTTCTGAATACGCGTTACAGACTTTAGACATTGCGCCTCACATTAGACCAGCTTTTTTTTGGTCAATGGCGCACGGCGCACGGCGTTGTTTTGAAACTGCAAAATACCACTTGCGCCAGAGAAACGCCTTCTCTGTTCCGCCCCCGCCCATGTCGACGCAAGTTCATTTCGAAGCGCGCCTCTGGAGGGAAAATCGCGCTGTGCGCCGGGTGCAAGATAGGAATTATACATGCGTCGGTGACAATGTCAATTGCGCTGGGTGCAAGATAGGGCCCAGAATGTTTGCTGTCTACAAAAAAACTAGGAGGTGATAAACAGTGCCTCATATTCTAAATGAATGTTACATGTGAACAGGTAAATTACCAGCAATGATGCTTCTGTAATGGCCGTGTCAGCCCACTTACAAGAGGGATGGAAAATAACGTCATCCCAGTCGCCTGGGCTCTATCTCGCTGCCGTAGTCATGAGCGGCTGTCAGTATTCCTGCTGCTAGCGGTAACTGAAGGATAGGGCCATGTGTGGCATGTTGTAGCCTGTGGTTAACGGTAGCCCAGGAGACAGTGTCAGATCTACATACAACATATCAGATGTTGGGCCACAGCTCCCATGCAGAGAGATGAGGAGAGGCTTCACCCTCCCCCCCCCCATCTGCATACTTTCGAGTAGCTGTCTCTGAAAAGCATTTGGCTTCCTGTCCTTGAGGCTCGGAGTAAAATAAGCCCAGGAAGGTGAGCTCACTGAGGACAGTCCCTCTGCAGGGGGAAGAGGAATCTTCAGTAAGTGTTCTGGCATGCAGCTCTAACAGCACAGAGAGCAACAGTAATTACCATCTCTCTAACAACAACATCATATTAATATTTAACCAGGAATAGGATTTCTCAGCCAATCTCCAATAATTTCTTTACTTTTAATTAATGAGAAAATGCGTGCCAATATTGCTGTGCAGCCAAAAGTATGTAAGATAAGATAGATGATTTTATACATCTTGGTGACAATTTGCTCTGTTTATGATTTTAGTTAGCTTGTTTATTTGTTTGATTGCTTATCTCACAACATGGATCCATTGTTTGCAGGCTGTAGCAGAACGAGAAGGAAAACATTTTTCATCTTAATTAATCATGGGCAGATGTTTGGTACAACTAGTAATTCAACTCCAGAGCAGGGTCTTCAGAGGAACACTGTTTTAAAGTTCTTAATTATAGGCGAACATCTTCTGAACTTTCAGTGTATGAGCACAAGGAATGTGATGTCCTACCCTGTGTGTCATTAAATAGGCATAAAGAATAACATTAAATCTATCTTTACAGGTATAAAAGGAGGCATTGGACACCATATGACTAACATTTCACATATCTTGGAGTGTCCCTTATTTCTTTGTTCTGACCATCTGCTGTAACTGCATCCTTGCTTTTATCCGCTTGTGCTTTTATGGCAGAATAATGTGGCACATTAACAATAACAAAAGTATTTCCTTGAAGGTGTCCATCTTCACACCCTAACAAGTATGTCAGAGCATAAAGACTTCAGAATGCTGGTTGTCTCTTTCTGGTGAAATAGCACATTTTAAAGAGGACTGTTATGTTCTTCCAGTTTTCTCCTTTCTTGTCGTGTGCTACATAGCCTTTTTGTGCATGAAAACGATTGTCAAAAGTTACAAAAGCCTCTCTCTCCCATAGAAACCACTTTTCTCAGCTGCCTGAAGCCTAGTTTATACGGAGTCGAGTTTGTCTGCGTGCGTCCAAGCTGTTCATAATACAGATAGCCCTATCATTTAGACGAACACTCTATCCGCACAAGGTATCTGTAACGATTCGAATCGGGGGTAGAAAGTGAGTAGATTTGAATCGGTACGGGGGCTGGTGTTCGTGTGCACGGTTTCACGCAACCTGATGATGTCATTGTCGCATTGCGATGTCCAACCAATATATATATCACTTGTTGTCTGTCCTTACGCAAATCTCTCGTTACCAGGCTCCATCTTTACGCAATTAAAAAATTCGATTCGTGTGAAAAACGATTCAGTGAATCTAGACTCCGTGTAAAGGGGGCCTGAAATGTCTCATTGGAATTCCAGTCCTTTTCTTTTGTCAGAAGATGATGCAACCATCAGTGGCGGCGCCAGAGATTTTTTTCTGGTGGTGCTATGGGGGTGCTCGGCGTTTTACTGAGGGTGCTATGAAATTAGGGTGATAGCATATGAGTCTCATTTTTCTCTACTACAACACCTCCCCACCATATCGTCACATATGTTTACACGTTTGATCTCTAACGCGTCTTTGGGGTACATAAAAAGCGTCATTCAAATCGATCGTATTATTACTATTATCATTAGGCTACTTCTGACGGACGCGCACAAAGCCGCGTTCATCTCCGACGGTCAAAATGGATGCAGCATGTTATAGATAACGTAATCCCAAATACTTCACTTACTTCAGTGTGTGGATTAAAGTTTGCGCCAGATGACTAACAGGTCACCACTACCATGTGTGACAAATTAAACTAAACATACCAAGTTCAATACACTTCTAACTAAAGACGGCAGATTAGAATATCAGATATAGCCTAATTAACTTAAACAGGCAAAGAGTCAGAAATGCTTTCAAAAAGTGTATATTATTTTAAGTCACAATCAATAAAAACATGAATGAGACCAAACAGTAGGCACTCAAAACCACAATAATAAGAGATCAAAAAGTGTATCAAAAAGTGCACAAAAAACTATGCTTAAAACATCCCTTAATTGTTTCCTAATCATTTCTGCCATTACATTGATGATCTCATTCTGCACGTCATGGTGCACATACTTTGCATTTGACGGGTTGTTATCTAACTTTTTCTGAACGGTTTTATCAAATTTTCCAATTACAGATAGCAACTCGCGGACATTACCCCTGTTTGCTGAATCCTCATCTTCAATGTGGCCTCGCTGTGAGATCCCCTGACAAGCAGTGTGTAGCGCAAGCTTTCCACAACATTTTTGTAATATTGGTCTTTTCGGACCATCCTGGGCGTTCATGCTTAAGTCACCCAGGGTGCTAGCAGCATGGCTAGCAGCGCCCTCAGTAGAGGTGAAGGGTTAACTTGGACCAGGACGTTCCTCTTCTTCTACATCAGAATCAGAATCCAAAATCTCTTGCATTTTTTCTTCCTCTTGAACATCTTATTCAACTCGAGGAAATTTGCGGATCAAATACCGATCCATTTTCGTGATTTTGTGAACGCTTGACCGATCGCGAGGATTACTGTTACTAAGCCTACTACTCATTGAACAATCACGTTCACGCGCAACGTGTCTGTGTCGTGCTACGTGAACAATCTGTTTATTTCAATCTGTTATTTTCAGTTATTTTCTTTTGTGATTAAAATATTATTATCACACAATACATTTTATTAAGAACTCAGAATGAAATTAAATAACAATAATAGGCCTAAATAAACCATTATTTTCTTGGGGGTGCTATGGCCGATCTAGGGGGTGCTCTAGCACCCCCTAGCCCCCCCCTGGCGCCGCCACTGGCAACCATGTTGATGTAACACAATCTTTAATGCCCGCCTTGCTGACCAATCAGGATGTTGAGTTTGAAGCCGCAGGAACAGAGCGTTTGTTACGGATTGCGAGAGATATGTTGAACTCAAACGCACGACTCAGACAACAGCAGTAGATTGAAGAATAAACATTTTACTTATCAGGGTTCGGTACACAGTAAGGCAGTCCAAGATCAGGCAAAAAATTAAAATGGGCAAAGGCAAAAGAGAAGTCGTAGTACAGTCCAGGGTCGGCAACACGAGAAACTTAATGAATTAATAGGAACTTGGAGGAGATACAACACTTAATATTAATGACGAGAACGCAACAAGAAACAAGAATGCATGGACTATATACACACAAAACAGATAACGAGGGACAGGTGAAAATAATCAAGGCGGGGCAGACAATGACACACAGGTGGACTAAACAAGGTGAATTACCAGGACACAGGTGAAACCAATAAGACAAACAAACCGGGTGATGATTGGGAACAGTTGAGGGGTGGAGACACAGACAACAACAAGAGGGCACATGGCATAAACAAACAAACACAGGAAAGCACATAGCGGGAACAAGGAAGCACAAGGACAGAGCACAGACCTTACAGCGTTTAAGACAGAGGGTTAATAGAGATGTACAGAATAAGAAAAATTGTGGGGTTTTGGAACAATGGAGCATGTAAATCTCTTCTAGTAAACGCCAAAAATATAATTATGAACATTAAAATTGTTCCTCTTTAATGTTCACACATGCACACATCCACTTCAAGAACAGTAGACACATAAGATCTGCATAATTACAACACTGAAGCGAAGCAGTTAGATGATACCCAAGTGATATAACAGAACACAGTGAAAAGAGTGCATTATGACTGTCCTCCAGACAACTTTATGGTTTCCTCAAAATGAATACGCCTTTAAGAAAATGAAAAACACCTGATGAGTTCACGATGGATGCACTGGTATTGCCTATTGCTCAGGTTCTTATTGTGTAGTGGGACAAAATCAGATTATGACAAAAAGATGAGACAGATAATGCATGGAAAACAATAAAGGTATGGGTTTATCCCCCATGTGACATAACCTTTGAAAGCTCACAATGGTCATTTGCATCAACCAAGTGGACTATATATAACTCATTGTGTCTGTGCTGGCCTGAGGACATGTTTGCTGGTATGATGAATGGATCTCTGAGAACCATTTAGCATTAGTAGTCTGCTATTTCAGACCCACACCTGCCCTAGGGGACAAATGGGTGACTTTCAGATATGGAGAGACAACTTAAGTCAGGAAAATAATAGGCTTCTGTCAAGCTTCTCCTCTCTAAAAAAAAAAATACCCCATAACCTTCAGTAATGACACACCAAAGCATTAATGCTTTTTCACATGAAAGCCACAAGCAAAAAGGCAATAAAACCTCCAAAGTGAAATAATATGTTAGGGGAAATAAAGCTTTTCATTGTGTTCACATGCATACGTACATACAACACCATGAGGGCCAGGATATGGATTCAATAATAGTCCATTACCAACAGATACACTGATCATGGACTACATCCCCTGACATAACAGACAAGTCACAGAAATATCCCACTTAAGCATAATGTATATGAATGGGTAAATGTATATGTTCAGCCGCTGTCAAAATAATTGAATCCACTACATATAGAAAAATGTCACTGGATAGTTTCATCTCTGCTTCTTTGTATTTAGGCACGAACCTGATACATGCATTACCAGAGTTCACTGTGGGTGGAATGCAAGACATTGTTAATAGTGTAGAGTATCAGCTAATCTATGTAATGCACATTCTCCCTCTAGTTCTCACTCACTCTCTCTTGTTCCTCTCTATGCTCATCTCCTTCCCTCACAGATAGACAAGCACATTCAGTGCTTACAAGCTGGCGAATTAAAAAGCATAATTAAAAAGCCCTTCAGGCTTGAATAATATTTCCACTTCCTTCTTTGGTATATCATTTGTGTTTAAACTCAAGGAAGTATAGAAAATATGTATTTCATGCTAGGTTAATGTAAACATTTCTAGAATCCCATACCCTCAACTCCACTCATTTTTCTTTCCTCCCCTCTCCTCCTCTTTCACCTCCTCTCTCCTCCTCTGTCACCTCCTCTCCGGTCCATGACAGCTCCTTAGACGGAACATTATTATTTGTCATGGATTCTGACAGACAAAGAGACATGTGAACAGAAATGCAGAGGAATTGTGACTGAATGGACAGCGGGACTTTTCCTGAGAAAAATATCTCTGGACAAACAGTGAATTATCCATGAAATGATGAAACCTCAAGATGACAATATGGCTGATGGTATCAGATACCAGATGACATCAGAGCCATAGCATTTTCTATTGTCCAGTTTCTTGTCTCAAATGATAGAAGTATGAAAGGATAAAACTACAGCCCCTATTTTTTTGACACGTGCATGCATAACCAATTTCACAGTATATTTGGGGGGAAAAAATCCATCATATATTAATATTTCATGTAACATCTCGTTAGAAGCGTGGCAGGAGGAATGAACTCATTTGCATTCCCCATGAGTGTTCACAGTTTTACTTTATGCTCATGTTGCAGACACAATACCAACCATCACAAGACCGAGGAGAGAGGAAACAGAAAATGAACACCATGTTGCGGTGGCATGCTATTCCCAATCCACAGCAGAATGGAAATAACAGGAACACACACACACACACACACACACACACACACACACACACACACACACACTCACAGACACACACACACACACACACGGACAAGCAAAATCAGCCACACACGATCAGCAAGTATTCCTGGGGCGAGCTCACATTAAAAAAAAAATTGTGATGCGTTGCTAATAAATGTGTAGGCAGCGAGTTCTTAAGATAGGTAATGGAAGCAGAAGCTATAATAATTTCATGAGTCTCCACAAACCCTGATGGGCTTACTTCACATCCCAGTTTGCTGGAATAGGCTACAGAACCCAGTGGAGGGAAATGGTGACAAATGGTGGAATGAATCTTTTTGACATGAGCCATATTTGTGCTTATGATAATGACATAAACCATCTGCACAGTGTAAGGATGTGAGATTTGAGATTTTGGGATATGAAATAACCATTATTGAAAGCACGAGCCAGGCTACTGGTTTATTTAGAAGTCAGAGATTAAGGATATGATTTGATTAAAAAAGCCAGATATGTAAAATTCTAAAAACGCCTCCAAGAGATCCTCTCACTTCTCATCTGAATTCATCTAAGGATGGAACACTCAGAGACTCTGTCAGGAGTTCCTGCTCTATGTTCATGGTCAGTCCCATTTTGTATTCGCTAACATTTGTTGAAATTTTGATTAGTTCATTATTGACTCAGTCATCCTCTTAACCGTTGCAAGTGCAGCAAAAATCAATATGTGCAGCATTACTGGGAAGTGGACTGGCTACATGGCAGACAGTTTTAGTTTGTATGTATTACAAAAATCCCCAATGAATTGAGCATTAAAACAGCAATGCCTCTTTCGAGACAAGCAACCATGCTCCTCCCCATGGGTGAGAATAGCTGCTCACTTCACGTTGGCCGAGACACTTTCTCATGCTACGAAAGTCACGTTCCTCTTTATTAAGCCACTTCAGCTTCAGATACTTAAAGGACTGGGTAGCACAGCACAATCAAAGCGTAACACATCTGTAACAAATTGATAAAATGATCCATGCAACTGGAGATCAGGTTCGTTATGTGGTTTCAGATGTGAAGAATCGAGTAGCACTTAAGAAGCACAAAATGACTCTATGGCATTAGAATTAATCATATTAGGCGGTTTTTTGACATAATATCATTTGTCATGTTGGTGATCGATACATACATGATCCAAAGTATCAAATAGGTTACAAATGAAATGTTTATCAAATTAGCACATTATGCATTAAAAAGTGACTCTTACATGCATTTCCCTCTGAAACTAATTCTAAACTAAGAGTGAAAATCACAAGCATGCCTTTGTAATATCGCAGTATAGTCCCTTGTGCTCTCAGAGCTTAAATCATAATCATGGTGCTGACATTTCCTGGCATTTGTCTTTGCTTGTTAGCTCCTATGCAAACATGTGTCTACTAATCAGCCAGAAGCAAAGACTTGTCTGTCAGAGAACAGCCCTCTAGGGGTGCATCAAATCATGTTTGTGCAACACGGAGAGCAAAATAAAACCACAGGGTCCTTTGCCGTTAATGCTTGTAGTCATGCAGAGCTCCATGGCGGTGGCCATCACTATCAGCACATCAAAAAGATAATTTTTTTCCGTGTTATTTCTCCCTTCACAGGCCATAAATCACTGCAGTTCTTTTACTTCCCTGGATCAAGGCCATAGATTATCTTTAATGTCCGGGCACTGTGTCTGTTATTGTTCACTCCACTCCAAGGCAAAATGTGCCTTTGATTTACGGCAACGGAGAGCATACCTACATCCAGTCACCAGAGAGTTGCTGTGGTGTTGTACTTTGCTCTGGTGTCGAGTGCTTAGGGAATGAGAGGGTCAGCCGGTCTTGTCACTTGCTCACAGATCAGAATGCTTCACACAGCCAATCGAGAGTCACATTCTGAAATAATTGCTAATTGCACCACTCCAGTGTTCCAGCAGACAGGGCTTTATTTTTCATTTCCCTCTGCCTTAAAGGGCTTTGTTTTGTTCCTGTTTCTGTTTAATAGGCTATTTCTGTAACTCTATGTCTACAGCCATCCTCCTTTAATAAGCCTGTGCTATTGATAACAATAGAAATAATACATTTCAAATGTTTTACTTGAAAACAGCGTTGCCTTTACCAAACACGCACTGTCTATCATGTGCAAAACTTCAACACAAGGCTGAAATGCGTAACAGCAAATTGGCCTTATTCAAAACATCTGTAATTGTGTCACCTCTACTGCAACTGCCACACCAAAACACCATAAGAGCTTTTACTTTTAACAGTATTTTAACAATCATACTGTCACAGGCCATTAAAACATACCACCCAATAATCATAGTACTGACATAGAATTAATTACAGCAATGTGCAATGGACAAAGCACCTCTTGTGCACTTGTGCTGCAAGTACTTCCAAGATGCACTTCGAAAGTCCATTACTGGTCGTCCTGTCACATAATCCAGTGACGAATGTCTCAGAGATGATGCTCTGAGACCCAGCGCTTCTGAGCCAGGGACTATCCATCATTATCAGTCTCAGCTTGTGTGCTCACGGGCCCATGCTGTACGTGGTAGACTTTTAATAAGCTTTGCCATCAGAGTACTTCTTCCTCAGGGTTTCTGAGAATTACCCTGGATCCATTACTGCATGCTAACAACCTGAAGAGTATGAGATTTTCATCCGTGCTGTGCTAGTGCTGCAGGCCACATTATACAGGGTTTTACAATGCACTTTTATATCAAAGAAATGGTAAAAAAAAATGGTGAATTCAAGAGACATATATCTATTATTTCATGCATGTGCTCATCACATTGTTTTTCAGTGGCTCTCATTTCATTCCCTTCAATCATTTGTTCTTATCGTGCTTTGATATCATGTAGTCAAGGGCATGAGTATCCTCTTCAAAACCACAAACAGGATGTATACATTTAGCAAAAACACCAGTATTGATGATGCCTGTGGTGCAGTCCTTTGTCCTCTATCATTTTTTCATTTTCTTAGAAGAAGCTTCTTCTTTTCATGTAGCTATTTAAGTCAATGCATCCCTCATTATGGAATAATGAATATTTCAACAGGGGGACTATTACTTCAGATGAATAATTTAACAATGTTATATCGGTCATGGGTTGGAGTTCAGAGCGAGCCCTAGCCCCTCACTGAAAGCACAATAACACACCATTGTGCTTTATGCTTGTCACTCTCTGGCTTCATTAAAACGCTGAGCAACACTAATGACTTTTCTGTGAATGAGATGACTGGGAAATCATTTTCCATGCTGATTAAATCATTTTAACCTTTTCCATTTTGATTATTCTCTTCATTTGTCAAACACTCTGAGGTAATTCTTTGTGATTAGGCTTTTGCCAGGTCAAGTGTTGCCACTGGGTGAGGCATTGAAGCCGCATTGTTCTAAAATACCATCTGAGAATGGAACAATTTCACACCCCCCCCCCCCCCAAAGAAAAGTATAATAAGAATTTGACCACACTGAAAAGAAGTTTAGTTACTGAAATTAAAATGCATTGAATAGTATGAACTCTGCTAGTTATCACTAATAATGTCAAAATGCACAGCTCAAAGATTGGTAACATAAAACTTTCTGTTTACTCTGACACCTTTTATACTGTATCTTTTCCCCTGCACTTGCTTTTAATTTATACAAATAATTATACGGGGCTAGAGCAGTAAAATGGAAAGCAGAGGTCAATTAAACTTTGAATTGTACTTGTGGATGCACTCAAGCACCAGAAGGACTTTCACTTCCACTTCAGATTGCGTGATGCGAGGCCACACGTAGATGGAGCTCCTCTCCGTTCAGAAGTGCTCTTCGGATAAAACGGTGCTGGGGTGAATTATCCATTCTTGCGAAATTACCACCACGTTATTTCCACCCCTCTGCTTCATATTTCCTCACCGTGTCAGATGTGTTCTGCTCACAGCCTAAGTGGAAGAGTCATCCTGTCAGATTAATGATAGTTGTCGTGTCAATGCGATCCGTCACCTGTTCCTTCGAAGCTTCTGTCTTTGCTGCTGCTTCAGTCAGACGCACAGTACCACCTCCATAATTAACCTACCGTCACCTATCCGTATACATTAGGATATAATGACACATCCCTGTATCAGGAATGAGACGTTTCCAACTGCAAAGTGGAAGTCTGCTCTCGTTAATAACATACTCGATCTATCAATGAAATGACATATCTGGTAGGATATCTTATATATAACAGTGTATGCTTTTTATGTAACTGCACCATAGCATAACTTTGTGCACACAAAATGTTCAACCGATTAGTGGTAGTTTTGACATCATGGGGAAATGGCCTTAGTCATATACATAATAACATGAGACTGTTAAAAGTCTTCCTTTTTTCCCCATGCAAGCTTGTCATCCCCATCTCTGCTTGATGTCAAACTACTAGACGGCAGCATTACCTTGAAGCTGGACTTTTATAATTTAATTCGCATTGATTTAGTTTCCGAGAAGAGCAGGGCAAATTTGGTTTGCAAGTGCACCATAAGAGCAAATCGCTCCTAAACTTTTCAATTTGCATGGGTTACTACGGTGTCAGGAGATTGCTTCTCTGACTTCTTGCATGACTTTTAAAGCTTGCCGTGGCTCTGCCCCACTCAACCCCACTGATCTTATTCGCGGCACGGCCTCAAGCCCTTTGATTGCTCTCTGCGCACCTCTTCAGCTCTGTCCCCGTAAAACATCCATGCTATTACAAGAGTCTGTGACAGTCTAAAACTCCCGCAGTACTGGCCTTAGGTGATGGTATGCCTTCCTAATTCCCCCTTCCCAAACCCCGACTGATTTAGACACTCTTGCTGAGCTACAAAGAACAGAATTGCAAGAACTTCCCATGCATGGATGTGAGGGTCTATAACTCACTGAAAGTTTCACTTTCAACACAATGTTTTTAATATTTCCTGTGTCGATCAAGATGATTAACCTTGACCGCCGTCGAGTTTTATTACATATCCCAGTGGCCCACTCAATATCCTCGCAGCTCTTTGGCAATTCTCTCCCTGCCAGGAGCAGAGAGAGTATGCGAGAGGAGTGTCTCATTGGGCAGATCACTGACGCGGGCTCAGCTGCCGGACAGGTAGGAATCCATCTCCCCCTGCTGATTGTATTGCTCTGTGCACTGGCCACAAGGCGCGCTGACAAACTGCCTGACACCCAGCGGATCAATTCACCATATTCCGTACAATCCCATTTCCTTCACGGGAAATTCCCTGGCATGGATGAGAGGCGTGGAGTTAGAGGCAGTCTCTTGGTACGCACCTCGAGGCCACAGACCAGCTCCATCCAAAGACAGACAGAGACTTAAGCTGTTTTATAGCTGCAATTTCCTGTGTTTTACAGATCATGGCTGATGTAAAGACTTCATGTTGTGACTAATAGAGCGGATTCATGAGATGTCTACTGTGATGCTGACCATGAGGGGAGATTTGCAGGGAGCTTCAATATGGTCTTTTAGCTTGGCTTTGAAAAAAAATCAGCATAGATTAAAAAAAAAAAAAACGAAGTAAAACGCCCCATGTTCAGAGATGCGTTGCCCGCTGAATCTATGCAAAACATGTATTTCTTGCACCTCCCATCAAACTCCTCCCCTTCTACACCAAAACAGAGACAGTAAGTTAACAGTGAAAAGTACTGCCTTCCAAAAAAAGAGTTAAAGCGTAAAAAAAATCCCACACTGTAAAAGGCTGCCATAAAGACATGAAGAAAGTTACAAAACGCCAATGTGTTTCAACACACATGGAGTTATTTTGTGGCAAAAAGAGCCATGTGTTTACTATGCATGATCTGTGAATGAAAGGAAATAATTGTATTTCCCTCAACAACGGCAACTGTATGTGTATGTATTTTTCCCTAAGCAGAAGTTAAATGTTTTTCCTCTATTACTTTTGTTAAGAGATTGTATTCAGGCTTTCATCTTTATGCTGTTGTGGTTCACTTTCTCCAGTGAGAATCTCTTTCCACCTCTTATCACTCTGCAAACAGCTTAGTAATGCAAAGACAGGTTCTTCTGTCAGTTATCAGGGGAGCACTAGCTTGTCATTTGATGGAGAAAATGTGGACATTTTCATATTCCTGAGAGAAAATAAAACTCATGATAGTAACATCAGTCATATCAGGAGTGTCTTTGAAGCAAAAAAGAAATAAAAAAAAACTGGTCTCGAACAAAGAACAGAAGACACAACACAATTTCTTCACAGGAGGGTTATAGGAGGCCTATAGGAGAATCAGAAGAAAGGGAGGAACGGCTTGACCAGGACCAGAAATGGTCTCCGCAGGGGTCTCATTGTGTTTGGATAAGACACAGTGGATTTACCACACGGCTCTGCCAAGCCTGATCTGGTCATTAATGGCTCTCTCCTTGTCACACCTCAATAGAACACTGGAGCGGTCCCTCGAAAGCGCTCCCGAATAAAGATGTGTCAAGTGAAATATTGCGCGGTGAGTTCTGAAGAACATTTGGACACAGCTCTGGGTGAAAGGGGAATAGGAGGTGGATGATTTTCTGTTTGGAGAATGAAGTCAGACTACATTAATGATGACCTTATTTGTGTCTTCTGGCCTGCACTGTGCTGCCCTCCGTAGAGTGAGTTCAGTAGTGCACTTCACAAAAATCCAGCTCACAATGCAGACATTATATAATTTACACATAACCAACACATTATAAATGTAGTACAGCTACTTTTTCTATCACACATACACACCATTCTGTACTTTTAGAAATCATATACAACTGATCTATCCACTATATCAAGACGAGATGGTGAATGGCAATAGGGGTGTTGGTGGTGGTTGTGGTGGTGGTGGGGTTTCCTTGATGTAAAAGGGCTTTAGATCTGTTTTATCAGTTCCTCCTCCTCCTCTATGTTCTGACAATGCAGTCACGTTCATGTGAAGCAGTCACATTATGCTGAGAATGCTAAGTGTTCCCAGGCCCAAGTGGCAAGTAATAGAAAAAAAAAAACATACAATGAAACCAACATCTTTCTAGCAAATAACAAAAACCTTATGGGAAATGCAGAATTACTCTAAATCCTATTGTTCATTTAGTAATCCCTCATGAGAGCATAGTAAATTGGCCCAAGCTTGTAGGGTGTGTGTTGGTATATGTGTGCGTTTGGGAGTGTGTGTATATATTTTTTTATATATATATATATATGTGTGTGTGTGTGTGTGTGTGTGTGTGTGTGTGTGTGTGCCCTCCCACATATTCATTTAAGTTTGCTTATTATCCATGTGTCTATGTGCAGAATTCCAGCATTTTCTAAAAGCACAGCTTTGAAGGAGCTAAGAATGTCTATGTGACCTCTAGATTCTGATTTAAGGACATAATACACATGCTAGAGAAACACCTTGACAGGGAAGTTTTGTCTTCGTGCATTCCTTTCCATGCTGTTCCTACTCTCTCTCTCTCTACATGGATGTCCTTCATCTATCCTCTGATTCTCCTATCAACTAAAGGGAGAAAATTAATGACACACCACACAGCCCTATTTTTACTGCAGAGTGCTAAGGCACAGATTATCAAAGGAATGACTTAATGACAAAACCGACGCACACAGAAAGAAAACCTTGTTTATTGTTCCTAGTAAAATAATAATCAGATCCATAGTATTCCATTTCTCTCTAATGCATGACTGAATGTATAATTCATGATGCATTTTGTGTGAGATTTAAAAGATGTGCTGGATATTTGCATACATGCCAAACTACGAAATGTACTGTATGTTTGATTAGTAACACTAAAGTGGAATTACCAGAGAATGATTAGCAAAATGACTGTATATGTGGGTTTGATCTGTTGTAATGCATTGTAAAGCTTTGAAGATAAACAATACTTTTATGCAAGCTCTTTTTTTATGAGCGTCAAATACGGGGAACAGCTAGTTTGTGTTGTAATGCCTGTGCCAAGCACCTGCAATCTCCCTGCATTTTATGAGGTGTGTCCGAGGAAACGGTGAAAATCAAGTTCCCATGAGCGCAGACAAAATGAGGCTGGACAGTCTCTCCACTCACGGCTTAAAATTGCGACTTGCGGAGGAGAGTGAGTTCGACTCAAATGGCTCCATTCCTGGGGCCGGGGCAGGAGTGCATGTTCTGCTTTACCAGTGACAGGTTTGAAATGATTTCCTTTGCCGCTTTCCAGGGGAAGCCAGCAGGCTGTGAAGAGCAGACAGCGATGCGGAGCCCCACTCCAAGAGCACTGAGCTCAAACAAGACTTCGAAGTCTGCCACAAAAAAAAAAAAAAACACACTCCAGCCTGAGACACTACCATGTCCTTGCTGTGGATATGTCAGGAAAGAGCAATGAAGCTGGCCTGGTAGATCACATGGCTTTATTACAGCACAGCATCACTGGAGGTCTGCAGGTACCTGGACATTTCATGGCTATTGCAGGTCAGTTCACGGCATGCCTACTACACTGACTTGTTGGTAAAGTCTGTTTGTTTGTAATTTTGTGATCTGTAATCAGCCGAAACCCCCTCTAGGCCATATAAGTATTTCCCAAACCGTTCACACGCCCAGACACTTGCCTCATTCAGGCGCCGGGAGCAGTAAGCGACAGGCTTCAAGCCCTCGCTGCGTTGCTGCATCATGTTGCAGGCCGTGCTGATGCAGCAACACAGCGAAGCCTGTCGCTTACTGCTCCCAGCACCTGAATGAGGCAGAGACCAGGTACGCCCAGATTAAAAAGGAATGTTTGGCAAGTGCCTGGGCGTGTGAACAGTTTGGGAAATACTAACACGGCCTAGAGGGGTTTCGGCTGATTACAAGCTGTTAGTCCCCTGATGAACTCCAAAGATCTGGATAATGTTCCCATTCGCTGCCAGAGACTACTGATGCGACTCATGAGGTTCAATCCTATGGCTGAGAGGAATGCTACGTGGCATCCATCGTGGACAACATGCCAGCTACAGAGCGGAAGATGGACAGCATCAGAGATGCCATAACTGCTGGCATCTGCAGAGACAGCTGTGGCTTTGTTGACGTCGTAGAACGCCAGAGTGGTTGGGGTTGTGAGGAGCTCTTTGATGCGCCTGAACCCTGACTGCTGTGGTGGGCCCCACGTCCATGCAGAGTTCTGGAGGTATTTTCCTAAATAGTTCACCATTCCGAGGACTCTCTTTAGCTCCTGCACGTTCTGAGGTGCAATCAGCTTGTCTATTGCTGACACCTTAGCTGGGTCTGGCCGTGTGCCATCTGCGTCAATCTCGTGACCCAGGAAGTGGAGTCTTTTCTGCCGCAGAGCACACTTTTCTTGAATTAGCTGCAGCCCAGCACTCTCCAGACGTTCCATAACTTTTCTGAAGACGTTCATCATGCTGGCTGACATATTTTCCATGAACAATGATGTCATCCATGTAAACAGCTGTACCCTGTAGGCCATCCAGTGTTTCAATCATCTTCCTTTGGAAGATCTCGGGAGCACTAGATATCCCAAACGGAAGGCGTTTGAAGCAATACCTGGCAAATGGCGTGATGAAGGTTGTCAGCCTGCGACCAAGGATGAGAACACAGTGGACCCGCTCAGCTCAGCTGAGATTTCCTCCGCCGTTGGCAAAACAAACCTCTCCCTCTTGATGGTCTTGTTAAGTTTCCTCAGGTCAACGCAGATACGCACCTGGCCTGATTTCTTAGGTGCAGGCACCATGGGAGCACACCACTCTGTGGGCTCCGTCACCTTTTGCCTCCATCCTGTCCAGCTCCAGCTTAACAGGTTTCATGAGGGGAATGGGAACTCTGCGCGCAGTGTGTGCATAGGGCTGGGCATCGTCATGGAGCACTATTTTCACTGGCTGTGTGTTGAGCAGGCCAAATTCTCCAGCCCTACTGACTTCGTAGACTCTCTTCACGAGCCCCATAGCCTGTGCTGCTGCCCTGCTTAGTAGATTAGCCTAGCGCATAGATGAGGGTGCTAACCTGTACCTCTCCATGCTCCCGGTTTAGCTTGGTAGCCGCTCTGTAGCGCATGAAGCGTTTCTTCAAATCTTTCCATTCAGCAGGTCTTTCGAGCAGAAACTTTCCGGTGGATTAAACTTCGGCATCGTCGGTTCGGAGTCACGTCTGACACCATGTAATGACAGCTAATAACTCTTATTAATGTAATTAGGAATGTCCACACTGAGCGTTAACTTTAACGTGTCTTTACTCAACTCCTAGCTCGTACAACAACCACGCACTTCACGCAAGTACTGTATCACGTTATGACGGATCAACATATTCTTAATGTGATCATTCCATGACACTAAAGCGTCGTGCACACGAAGTCTAGTTTGTTTGCATCCGATCTGTTCATAATACCGATAGCCCTTTCATAAAGACGAACACTCTCTATCCGCACACGGTTTCCGCAACGATCGTAGTCTGGGGTAGAAAGTGAGTAGATTTGAATCGGTACGGGGGCTGGTGTTCGTCTGCACGGTTTCACGCAACCTGATGACGTCATTGCCCCACGTGATCTTTTCGCGATCTCCAACCACTATATATACAACTTGTTCTCCCTCAAAATCTCACTCGTGGTGGGCCTCGAATTCACTAACATTAACCCAGTCTTCTGATTTTTGATTAGCCTCCTATCTTTATCTAATTCTTCTTATTCAGACGTAACATAACTTTCATGACCACAAATATAAATTGGCCAGCGATTTAATTTGCTTTTTTATTCATAAATGTATGTAAAATGGACGGAGCAAAGCATCATGGAAAATGGGATGACAGACATGTCATGTTGTACTGTTCCAAACTCTTTATTATCAATAGAAAAAATAATTCATTTTCGCATATCCTTTAGTCTAACCACTGATTTTATTAACCATCATAATGTAATGTTGTTAATTGGAGCTTGAATGTCTCGTGTAATGTGTTTATCCTCGTGCTTTTTAGACTCTTCTTCTAGGTTTTTCACGTTTTTTCAGTTGTGTAAAGCGCCACCCACAGGCGTGAGGTATGTACTACAGCCCGTCCAACACAATCTGGTGGCTCCGTTTTTACGCAAATCTCTCGTTGCCAGCCTCCGTATTTACGAAATTAAAAGATTCGATTGGTGTGAAAAGTAAATCCGATTCGGAGGCCCTAGACTTCGTGTGCATATGGCCTAAGGACACCTTCATCTCTTCTTTGCCTCATCTACGTCGGATCCACAACTTTTCCCAAAGGACTGGTAAAATCTGAAATTAACTGGGCATTGAGCTATCCTAGCAATTCACAACCTGGCTAAGCATAAGACTGTTCACATATGCCATTGTTCAAGTATTTTATCTGTTTTGTTTACCGAACATAACTGTTATATACTTTCATTGTTAGTTGGCAGTTGGCCTCGCCACACCATCTAAGGGTTATCTTTATGATTGCTTCTCAGATACATCAGGACTTGCATGTGTGATAGGGTCAGCCCACGTAGGTGTTCAGTGGCTTGCACCCACCTGTGAATTATTTGAGAGCTAATGAGCGTATCACTTCCGCCTAGATTAAAGAGGATATGCTCTCGCCGATTGTTCGACACAGACGTTGCCGTCACTAGTGAGAGTAGTGTGGAGAACACTACACTGTGGAGAACACTACACTTTGTTTGGCGCCCCCTAGGTGTTCAACTTAATTGATCTGCCGTTGTGTTGTATGGTTGATACCTGTCCAACCAACATATTGTTGCTGTTGCAAGGACAGCACCAGTGTGTCATGGTGGCCCTCATGAAGACAGTATCACAACTGCACTCACATTCACCCGGCGCCTGCTCACAGGGTAAGGTACCTACATAGTCTGATACTCCCATGTGAGACCAGTACTAATTTCACCTACAAAATCTTCTATTTTTGTCCAAGCTATACATCGGTAACTAGTTGGTTGTTAAGGATGTGCCAAGAATAACTGACAATATGAAATTGATGAACACTGGCTTAATAAATAATCAATGATGCCTTAATGCAGACCTTATTGGGCACTAATAGACACCAAACAGTTATTTGTTAATGGCTAACATTTGTTCCCTAAAGTAAAGTGTTACCTTGGTTTTTCTAAATATAGAAAAATATTACAGATTGTGAACACCTTTGGAGCAAGGCTGAACATATTTGGAAAGAGTGAGTAATATTGCCACTGTATTGTAGGAGACACCTGCTGACACACCGCCAGGCTGGTGTCAAGCAGGGATGCCGGGTGCAGCGGCCAGACGGCTGCCTGTGGCAACTGACCTTTTCTCCAGCCGGCTTTCAGGTAGTGTCTGAGTCTCAGTGGTCGCCCCCCCACCTGTCCTCTGCACACCATGAGAAAGTGCCATTAGTCAACACAAGGCAAAGTTGTTTATGTGATATCTGGGCATGCCTGGGGAAATGGCCATCAATGCTTCGGTAGCAAGACTTTATGAAAAAAATAAATGGCAAAACTCTTTCTATCACTTTACCCATTATTCACTTGCAAATACTCGTTAAGTATTTTCAATTGCTTTTGGCTCACACTCAAACGACAAATGTTATAAACAGCTCAATGTCTTCACTATCACTTCATTTCACATCATTTTATGGATTTGCTAGGAGAGATGGGTTTGCACTGAAGTCCCTGATAGCTCCCCGCACCTGAAGATTCTGCACGCTGAGCACGTTGGGAGAAATGTTCTCCAATAGACGCAGTACTGCACCCGATTGCTCAGAACTACTTTAAAGTCATGGATGCGAAAAAAGATGGGCCCATCAACATTTGAAGGCCTTTTTTTTGTGCACAATTTACATTTTGTAAACCCCACAATTTTCTGGGGTTGAAAACATGTTCATGAGCCCTTGTATAGTTGTGAAAATGACATATCAAAACTTGTTAGGAATCATTCAATGACCGGTATCAATAGGACTTTGACTGAAAAAGATCTACTCTCTACAAGGTCATTAGGAGAGATTGCTCTTTTTCTTAACTACTATTCTATGTGTATTTCTTTGCATGTTTTTATTTCAGACGCCAAATCCATTGTTGGAAGATTAGCAGCACTCACATACAGACTATTTGATTCAAATGAAAACAGTTGAGAATAGTCCTCCTATGGGTCCATCCAAGTCTACTAAACCGGCCATGAAGTTTCGATTTAGTTCATTTGCTGGGTGGAACAAGCAGTCGCCTGAATCATCCTTGGCACAGGTGGAGAGGCCGGAGGAGAACAGGCACAGGGCACCTCTCCACTCAGTCAACTCTCCAGGGACTGGTCGACCTGATAGGCTCCCACACATTTCACAACAGCCAATACCAGCAGGTCCTGGTGGCCTCCCCTTCCCTTGTTTACAGTGAGAGAAAGAGCGCGAGAGATGGTGGGAGGTTTTCAATCGCATGACTGCAACAGTGCTGTTTTCCCCACAGTCCCATAACTAAGGCAGAGGAAAAACAGAGGTAAAGGACTAGCAGGAGGCGGAGAGGGGACTTCAGGGCAGCAGGAGAATTATTTTCCCATTTATTTGTAATTGTGTCCGTTGGGTCCTCAGGTTCCCTCTCTCTTGCTCTATGAAGACATATAGATTCTTTATGGTATTATTTTATATCCAGGGTCCCCATTATGGGTCGAATCCATACAGGGGTTACAACATTTCTTCAGACATAAAAAAAACACTACAGGGACATATATCTGCAGTGAACAATATTAGGGATGCTTTTAGATAGTACCATCCCCAAGATGCATCTATCAAATGTGGCCGATAAAGGCTTTTCAAGTTTAAGTGTTCAAAAACTACATTAAATATCGTGCATTAAAACTCCATGAGTAAATTCTGTTTATATTGCATACCATAGGATATATAGCTTGTAGCAATTTTTTTTAACTGTAGGGATGTACATCGAGTGCTTTCCCTCTCAAATAACGTCCATCAGGTATGGCAGGAAATATATTTACTTTAATCCAATTGCGATACCTGGATTTGACTCAGAACTACAGGTCCGAAAACAGTGCTCCAAGAATTGCTCCGTGTACAGCATAGAGATCTGAAACTATCCATCGCTTTCTCTCCAAGTGTCCTCCACTGGTGCTGGGAGAGGAGTTTAATAGCACAGGGGGGAAGGGTCTGCCAGCAGACTGATAGGTGGTGAGCCAGAGAAAAGGGGAAAACTGTCTTGGCTTCGTCTCACTAGTTGTGCCCAGTGGTTACAGACACACACTCACCTTAAAGTCTGTGGGGAAATTTAATTTCCAATTTAACATTAGCCTAATGCGCATTGAGTTTGTATGCATATCATGAATTTGGAGGAGGCATCATCACCTTAACTGCTCTCCTACCAGGCCTCAGTGAAATATCACACACACACACACACACACACACACACACACACACACACACACACACACACACACACACACACACACACACACACCACATGCACACACACACACACACACACACACACACACACACACACACACACACACACCACACACACACACACACACACACACACACACACACACACACCACATGCACACACACACACACACACACACACACCACATGCACACACACACAAACCACATGCGCACACACTCATGAAACACACAGATAACTTATTCCAAGTAATTGCTGTCTAAAAATAAATCACATGAAAGTAAGCATATATATTTCAATATATAGCCTTGTTGAATTATTGATGGAAAAAATGCGGATATGGAAATGTATATGAATTATTGAATTCAATTATTGTATTGACTGTACCATGTCATTTGAGAGATCTTTATTTTAGGGCACAGTGACTATCAAGCAGTTAATAGATACATATGTACGAATTATTAGTTTATTAGAGTTTGAGAGTACATAGGTACTTGCTTTGTACTGACAGTGACTGGAGTAAAGTAATTATTAACAACATAATGGCTAATTATAAGACAATAGCATGGCCATTATTTAGTCATTAAATGAAAGTATGTAGTGATTATTGACAATTTCATGTACTCACCCATCATGTATTGGCTGGGTATACATACACAGCCTTGTTAGGTATACACAGTGGGGTCTGGTAACCAGTAAGGTCAGTTTATAACTATTGGCTCATGCACAGTGCACAACCTCATGCAGAACTTTCATCACTTTGTAAGTGTCCTGCTTCAACCAGTTTTCATTATAATAGCTCTGTTTAATAATGGTTTAGTTGCCTATTACGTTTTCTGTAATACAAGACCAGTACCTTAAATTGAAGTCAGTGAATCAGTCGTGTATTAACTCAAGGGCTGAAGTGAGGACACTGTCCTTATTTGTTTTCATTTGTCACCTTATTATTTGTAAATCAATTATTTAATAAGGCAATATAAATAAAGAGAATGCTAGTCATTCACTTAAACTTCATTGTTAAAACCTGTTCTATGGTTTTGCTTCAAATCACTCACGGTGTAGATGTAACAATACATTCCCTCACCTGGATGTCCATTATAAGCCCGTAATCCAGACTTAATCAGATGGCCGCGTGCTTTAATTAAACAGAGAGGAACACTAATGTGCTTCATATTCACTATTGTGGCAAGTATTCAGGTCAAACCTGTCTGGGGAATGAAAAGCAGCATTGAGGTGGACCACTCACTTAATTAATTGACGGTGAGGCTGAATGGAACACCTGACAGACAGCAAGCAGAAGCCCTGTGTCAGCCCCATTCACGCGCTGTCAGGGCCTAGATGAAGTCCTCCGCTTTCCCTTTCAGGAGCAGGGAAGACAACGGTTGTAACAGCTGTTGCTCCAAATGGTATTAAGACCCAGGGTCTAACTCTAACATGTCGATTCAATTCATGAACAGCTTTTACATTCACCTTGATTAAAAACAGGGTTAAATCATGATTAATAACGATTAAAAAGGAAATTAACGTCTGTCTTTTGCCTTGTGCAGCAGTCACATGAAAACTGTTAGACTGTCTTGTCCTTAAGTGGGGGGCAGTATCTGCCTTTTTCAGGATCTAAGCAGTGCTGCATCTCCTTTACTAAAGAAGGATAAACGTACTAAAATGCACTTTAAAATGTCTCTCTGTCAGAAAAGATTTCCCCTCGATCATCAGGTAGTGCTAAACTCACTGAGTGCTGACTTAATGTTCTTGCTTACTGGATGCTTATATGCTGTGTATGCATATCAACACTCACCATCAATCTGCGCTTTTGTTCCGCAAAGCAGCACATCATAGGTGGCTAACTTCATGGCTAACTTCATGGCTGCTTGCAGACGGCTTTCTCTGCCCAAAGACCAGGTTCGAAATCGTGGCATTCTAACAGACTCAGATCTCACCTTTACCAACCATATCAAAACAATCACCAAAACATAATTTTATCCAAAAACTAAATAGTCAATGTTTTGGTATCCCAAAAAGACTAAGCTTGTTTGTGCTTTTATTTCCATTAAGGGGGTAGACTACTGTAATGGTCTATTAACTGGCCTTCCCAAAAAGACCATTAAACAGTTGCAGCTCATTCAAAGGCTGCTGCCAAAGTTTTATCAAGGACCAAGAGAACAGAGCGCATTTCTTCAGTTCTAACATCTTTGCACTGGCTTCCAGTTAGTTACAGAATAGTCTTCAAAGTGTTTCTACTGCTCTATCAATACCTGATTTCAATACTGCACTTCACTTTAAATTCAATGACATTACTTCTCATAGTTATTTTATCTTTGGTATTTAAATTGCTACTTTACGTACTTCCTTTTAATTGTATGCTTTAATATTGTATTGTTTTGCAGTCTCTCTTTATTTTTCCTTTGGATGTTCCTTTTGCTTTAATTTATGTAAAGCACATTGAACTGCCTCTGACTATGAAATGTGCTATATAAATAAACTTGCCTTGCCTGCCAGGTTGCTCTAGAGAGCATTGCCTTTGCCTTTCAATTGCCTATTCAGTCTAAACAAGGGCCACAGAGAGCTGGCCATGCCTTCGGTTTTAATCATACATGGCAAGGTCAGAGCACAATTCCTGTGGAGCTCAATTACTCCAACCAAGAAGGCTGGCAGACATTTTGCCCAAAACAATGGTACGTTATGTATGTGTAGGAGTTACCCGCTACAAAGCCACAATGTGAGCCAAGCAAGCTATACCCTATGACTGTTATGTGCACAGTAACATATAGAGGCACTGACAAGACAGTAAAGCTCTCGTGATTTGGTCGTACGTGATTATACACAAGTGATTAGAGGGGTGCCAGCCTCAAGTCAACCATGATGGAAAAGGAGCTTTTAACAGCACCATTACAGAAACACAAGTTGCGGATGATTTATCATACGGCGTGAGGCCTGAACTGATTTATCATCCTGTGTTTGGTTGCCACCCACACAAATATGTATTGCTCAAGAGCCGCATGATAAGAGCTCTAGTTCGTAATGAGCTAAGATCTATAATCTAAATGTTGCCCTGTGTAGCCTGCTGTAAACTTGAAAGAGGCCTACTTACAAAAAAAAACATTTTAGTTGAATTAGGAGAAATCAGAAAACCCATGAAAAACCAATATCCTGTCAGATCAAAGAACAAAGTTGGTCATGTGGTCCTATGGGAGGGAGGCCCTGTGGTAGGATTAGTTTTAGTTGGGGTGAAGGTTTGATGGAAGGCTTTTTATGTCTACGCACACAGACATTCCGCCCCACCCTGTAAATCAGGGTGTTACTGGCCAGTCACAGTGAACTTTTCGTGTTCCATTCACTTGAACTCAAGTGGGGGTAGGGAAGGGAGAATGAGCTGTCATTCTTCACTCTGTGCCAAAGATCAAGTTCAGTCAACTCTGACCTGTAAATCTGCAAATGCAAACCAAGACCGATCCATCCATGACCATGAAAGAGTTTGCTCTAGTGTTGACCTTAAGAAAAAGAAACAACAAAGCCCCCGCCCCCCGCATTTGACACATTTGTCAACAACATGATGGGAGTACTTTTGCTCTTTGAAATAGCATGTTCTGTAGTTGTAGTGTAAAGACATGACAAAAACAGTGTCAATGTTGATAAGACACACCTGGATAGCTGGAATTATTTTTTGCAGATAAAGGAGAAGAAAGGCCCTGTATCATATACGGCTGAATAGAAACCGACAGAAGATGACACCAGCCTCTTGTCTTTGGCAAAACAACATGCAACACAAACTAGCCAACGATTGTTTTTCACAGTTTATCAATATCACCAGAGAGACAGAACGCCTCTAACGAGGCACCCCTGCCAATTACTCAAATATTCCTCTCACACTAAGATTTCAACCGCAACACAAGTGCAAACAATGGCGCTAATTCACCACTCTTTGAGTGGGCACCACCCCCAGCACACGCTGGTTGTAATCATGAAAGAAAATTAGTGTAGGCAGGGATTCTTCAAAAGACAGCCTTCAAATAGCAAACAAATAGCATCAGGCAGGAATATGGGACAAAAGAACGCCACATGCGACTCAAGGAGGATGCCTCAAGGCGCACAGGGAAACTATTCAGGCGGTATCATTTTGTAGTGTGAAGTTATGTGTTCAGGTTTGGTGTTTTGTCCTGGTACTTGTCCTGAAAGGAGAGCTGTGCAAATGGCATTTCGGGACATTTTGTTCAAAAGAACTAATATCCTTTTTTGAAAGCATCTCACACACATTACTGGATTTTCGTCATTACTGTCCATTTGCCACTCCTGGCATCAGCACAAGATTGCACATGATTGTGTTTTGACTAGAATCTCACTACTTTAGTCCCTGCATACTAATCAACCTCCTTGACACCTCTCCCAAGACAGCCAATCATGGAGTAGTTGAACCAAAGGGCATTGCCTTATGAAACTGACCAATACCATCAGAGTGGCTTGGGGTAAGTGCATAGGAATGGGTCCTGAGGTATAAAATGAAAAGGTTTTAGAGTAAATGTAAATGTAAATGCCTTTTCTACTTCTCCCCTCTCCACTGTTCCCAGTGGGACTGGCTTAAACCTTCCAACCTGGTGTTTTCTGTCTTAGTTAACAAACTCCTCGGCTGCCCTTTCGTAGGCCTAGTCCCTTTCATCATGAAGTGGTGTTAAGACACTGATGCACTTATACTGTCACAACCACTGCAATTCAAATTCTATTACAGTCTTCTCTTGCCATTCTGTATTATTATGCGAGATGCTCTCTAGTAAACATAATATCTATTTGTATCCTTTTTGATAAACTGACACAGACAATAGCCACTTATTACACTAAACAGCTGCCCCTCCATACAGCATATATGATGCCACTGTCATTTTTAAGGGATATATCAGTGTCAGTAATGCAACTGATAGAGGAGGTAAACAGTAGGCCATGTAGATGTCATTTTGAAACTCAAGCTGAATAACTCGTGAAAACTCTTTTTTAATCACATCTGTTATTGTTTGGGTGTACTACAAGGGAAGCAAATAAAATGACGTTGCAGTGGTAATGAAACTCCCCAACTCCTAGGTCATAGACCTCAAACCCCTGGGGATATGGTTAATCACATGACTTTGGAGGACGTGACTCGTTTGCCTATATGCCTCCCTGCATGTTCGACGACTGCATTCCTGGAGCATGAACTCTTAAAAAAACAAATATGAACCAGGGAAAACCCAAACCACAAACATGAGCTTTTACAGCTCTTTGTTCTGGCTGCCACAAGATGCAGAGGCAAGCTTTTATTTACCATTTTGTGAATTCACGACAATGGTACCAGTTGTCCTCAGTACAGTGAACTTTCTTTCATAAACCTTCAAAAGAATTAGGTAAGCAATGTACTAAAATAGTAACTAAAATAGTTTATGATGAACTGTAACAGTCCTCGTTCCTTATTATTATGGGAAACAAGTGCTTCAAACTCAGCTGGGGGAGCTTTGCAGGGGGTGTGAGCATTTTTGTGTTTTACTGGATAAACACAGACAGGAAATCAGCCCAACTCGACAGAACTGTAGTTCTTGGTCAGGAATCTGTTGCCGCTGGCCCTGTGTGATACGTGGCTATCTGAGCTAATATTGCAAAGGAGGGGGAGGTGTGTGTGTGTGTGTGTGGGGGGGGGGGGGGGGAGGTGTAGGGGGGTGCTGGGGGTGAAAATCCTCACCACAAGAATAGCAGTGCTCACAAAGATGATTGCCAAGAAGATGTTCTCCAGAACACAGTAAAAAAAAATCATTTCATTCCTGTTGGCTTCTCTCAGTGCAAAAGTATCTTTTCATCTGTCTGTTTTATTGCGCAGCCGAGTCTCATTCCTCATGTTAACTGTTACATGTGGCGCAGATGCAAGGAAATATACATGGAAAAAACAGTGGTACGGCTTACATCTTCAGGCCAAATACATGTTTTGATAAAAAGGTCATTTTCTGCACACCATGCATTCAGTAAATTCAACTCCAGTAATACATATGAACAAGCATTTGACAGGGAATAGGCTAAATACAAATGTGTTGTTTTTGTTGTTATTTATGGTACTTCAACCAGTGTGAAAGGAATTTAAGCCCTTTCACACACTGACAAGGTTCAGGGAAACAAAAAGTCTTATTTTTTTCAGATTCAGTGCATTTTCTACCTCAAAAAACATTTAGTTTCAAGGTATGGTTTCATCCAGCTTTCCTGCCATAGCCTATTTCACACAGCCACATAGACGTAGCAGCTAAATTGAATAGGCGTTAAACATTTTCCTGCTGATACCATGTAATTTCCTAGTACCTAATTTGTTTCCGCTTAATGATGAGGAAAGTGCTGAATTTCATCATTTCATTACATCACAGGCACTGCCCTAGCAAGTGAATTACTGTGTTGTAACAGTTTAAAAAAAACAATCCTACTCCTTACTCCTTTATGGCCATATGGAGTAATACCTTTACAATTTCTAGAATATAATAACAATAAGTTACTAAGTGAATGAGAAGTTGTTAACTTGGAAACTGTTAAGTGTTTTCTTTAGCTGTTACAAGTTGTTACCATGGTTTTAGATGATACTACCCACTTACTGCAATGGTACTACCCACTTATTACTGATCTGTAAAGTGAAGTGCTACTGTTATTTCAGTACGCAACTACCATGTTATTGGTGGTGGAACATTAAAGTGAGGTAAGCCTAATGGTGCTGGTAACAACCAAGGATATAACAAAGTTACTAAAGTTCCATAACAGCCATTGAGGCAGAACAGTGTAGCAAGTGTATTACTATTCTCTACTCTATGGTATCAACCTTTAGGGGAACAGTGTCCTGAACTCCAACAAGAAGGGGCTGGACTGGATACTGTGTGACACATCACCAATTCATTACAGATCACTAACTCATGATTGACTATGCAGCCAGAGTCCTCATAATAATCAATCAAGCTATATTATGACAACAATTCCACTTCAACCAAGACATCTTGACACTTTAGGACAACACTTCACACTGATTGACAACCATAGATCGTACATCAGATGATCGAGGTATCTTAGGGCTGAGACATCATCGATACGCGAGCATGATTTAAGGGCTTTTCAGTGATGAACTGTGGTAACATTACTAATGCATGTGGTCATCAGAGGTAGAGGAAAGGCCTGGGAAACATCTCTGCTTCCGGAGACCCCTAAACAAGCATCTCGAAACTACAGAGGCTACTCTGAATAAAGGCACAAGTGCCTCCGTAGGAATGTCAGGTTGCCAGTGTCTATATTAAATCTCCTAGTTCCTGTGGTGACGTCTCATAAAGAATTATATTGTAGTGGCAGGTGTGCGTATGTGACATCACACCTTTAGTAACACTAGTATTTAACCCTCAGAGCTCACATTTAACTGAGATCTGAGAGCACACTTAATTAAACACAAGTAGACGCAGGTATGTACTCTAGAGAATGCTGGGTCATTGCCTGATTTCGCCATATCCCTGGTCTCCACTGCAGACACAGTACACATTCATAAAGAGTCCATCCAAAAACACAAGATGTGTCACCAACAAGGGAGTAAGAGTACACAAGGGCATTAGCCAATTTAGCATCCAGGTCAAGTTTAACCATCACAGATGCTGTTGTACTCTATAGCTTATTTTACCTTATAGCTCATTATATTACCGTCAGTAACAAACACCAGAGGGAAAAAGGAATCTATTGAAAATTCTGTTAAGGTCAAGAATCAGCTTTATGGGAATGAAGGAGAAAATCAAAATGGGTGACTAAAGATACAGGACCGGGTGGAGAAAAGAGGCGGCTAGCTGACATGTATATATTAGGAAAGGAGCAAAAGGTGACGTGTGCTACATAGCCAACTTTGAATCATCTGTCACAAGGGTGCCAACTTAAAGGTCTCATGATGTGCAGTTCCACCTCCCCCTCAAGTCCCCTCAATTCACCTCAATGCAAAACTCAAACCACAGTCACACAAAACCTCTCATTTTTGAGCTGAATCTTCTTTTAACTTGGTAAAGTGATTTTAACGGCGTAGGTTGTAAAATTCTTATTGACACATTTTCAAAAGCATGTACCTGAATCAAAACATTGTGTGATGCCCTTGTAGGAGTCCCAGGTGGAATGCCAATAACAGTAGAAGAAACAAAAGTTTGAGTATTGATTTTGCTTACATAATTCACATAGCTACTTGTAAACAAACCTCCAATGGTTCCTCCTCTTTGGTTTGATTGTACTGAAAGCTCACCACAGCACAGAATGTACTCTAGCCTCTCATATTCCTGTAGTTTTTTTAGATTGTCTGAGGTTACTTCTGTCTGTGTCTCAAAATATCAAAACAGGAAAGAGATCTTATGACTCTGATTCATGGGAAAGTGAATCACCACTCAGACTGAAATAAGCAGGGGTTAAATTGGGCCGTGCTCACCCCCAGCACATACGCTCATCAATTTCATAAGGAAACGTTCAACCTCACCACGTACAGTACTGTGCAAAAGTTTTAGGCAGGTGTGAAAAAATGCTATGAACTAAGAATGCTTTGAAAAATGTAAACAATAAATGTTTATTTTTTATCCATTTACATGGTAAGACTGAGCACAGCAACAAGACACAACGTAGTTATACTGCATCAGCAGGGTCTCTCCCAGACAAAGATTTCAAAGCAGACAGGGGTTTCAAAATGTGCAGTTCAAGCTCTTTTGAAGAAGACGTTGAGGATTGTAGACGCAGTGGTCAGCCAAGGAAACTTAATGCAGCTGATGAAAAACACATCAAGCTTATTTACCTTCGAAATCGGAAGATTTCAAGCAGTGGCATCAGCTCAGAACTGGCAGAAACCAGTGGTACCCAGTTACAGACATTTACTGTCCGGGGAGTGGTCTTCATGGAAGAGTTGCAGCCAAAAAGCTCTACCCCGACAAGGAAACAAGGCCAAGTGACTGAACTAAGCACGAAAACATAGAAACTGGGGTGCAGAAACATGGCAGAAGGTGCTCTGGACTGATGAGTCAAAATTAGAAATATTTGGCTGTAGAAGAAGGCAGTTTGTTCGCCGAAGGGCTGGAGAGAGGTACAATAATGAGAGTCTGCAGGCAACAGTGAAGCATGGTAGAGGTTCCTTTCCAGTTTGGGGCTGCATTTCTGCAAGTGGAGTTGGAGATTTGGTCAGGATGAATGGTGTCCTCAATGCTGAGAAATACAGGCAGATACTAATCCATCATGCAATACCATCAGGGAGGCGTATGATTGGCACCAAATGTATTCTGCAGCAGGAACATAACCCCAAACATACAGCCAATGTCATTAACAACTATCTTCAGCTTAAAGAAGAACAGAAAGTCCAGCAAATGATGGTATGACCCCCACAGAGCCCTGATCTCTACATCATCGAGTCTGTCTGGGTTTACATGAAGAGACAGAATCATTTTAGGAAGCCTACATCCACAGAAGATCTGTGGTTAGTTCTCCAAGATGTTTGGAACAATTTACCATCCGAGTTCCTTCAAAAACTGTGCGCAAGTGTATCTGGAACAATTAATGCTATTTTGAAGGCAAAGGCTGGTCACACCAAATATTGATTTAATTTAGAATTTTCTTCTGTTCCTTCACTGCATTTTGTTAATTTATGAAGAATTGATGAAAATAAACTGTTAACACTTCCATTTTTGAAAGCATTCTTAGTTTACAGCATTTTTTCACACCTGCCTAAAACTTATGCACAGTACTGTACATCTTCAACAATTTATATATTGTACACTTTTCGGCCTTAATAATTCAAACAAGCCTAAAACACCTTTTCACTCCTTCCATTAGGTCTAATAACATTAACTTGTAATGATTACTTGTATAGTATATAAGTATATAAAATGAAGCAACTGCAAGTATCTGGAGTTTCGCAGGGTTTCCATTCGTACTGTTAATGGATTTCCCCAAAAGCCACCATGCAGATCAACCCTCTCTTCAGTCAGTCAGATGGCGCAGATGGCATAGATAGATGGATGGCAAGGTAGGGAGAGAAATAGGTCAGAAACTAACATGGAGACCTCATTTTCGTTCATAACTATATGCACATATGTCTGAAGATTTTACTAAATGCTGTTTAACGCTCACGCAATATGGTAGGTAACCATAGTGGTAACCATCATTCCTAAATGTAATACTTTTACACAGGGGAGTGCACTTACAAAAAGGTTTTATTGTCATCAGCTGTAGTTTTGCACACTGTCACATTCAGAGCAGAGGGTTGTCAGTGCAGAGCAGACCTTGTTATATTCAATGCACAGTCTGTCAAATTATATTATTCATAGGCCTAGTTTTTATCTTCTATAAAATTGTTAAAATGAAACTTTAAAGTAAGAATTCAGATGTAGGCCGTTTCGTGTGAAACTATTTTGCATACGCTTGTGCACCCATGTCAGCCCGGAAACCACAGCTTTATGAGGTTTTGAGTGCAATGTTTTAGTAGTGTAACTTTTTAATTACTTTATCAAAACAATTTTACTTGTTACATTTGATTAATGCTTTATAGTTCTGTTTCTGAATGTTTTCAACTGAAAGTTCCGAATTTGTACAGGTCCTGTTTTAACCATTTCCCCTTTTTATCTGTTTTAACCTCTATCTGTTCATTTGTCACGGCATAAAAATGGGTCTTCACAAATTACTGTATTTATTGGTGTTACTCACATTGTTGACATCACTGCTCTCGTTATTATCCAGCTGTGCTTGAGCTGTGGCAGTATCATGCGCGTCGTCAGTGCAGGTGTCAGTGTCCCAGATATGGGCACTGGGCAGCTGTGGTACATGATGGCTCACCGTTTGTAGAAGCAAAGCAGGCCGGGCTAGTTGGTGCTACTACTAGCTGTTTGTCTGCTGCTGCTAGCATTCGCTATCCTGGCTCAGCGGCACTTGAAACATTTTCTTCCACTTCCACGGACGAATTCCTTGATTGGACATGTTGTGTTACCTTAGGTCATTTCTCCCTGAACTTCTCATCCTCCCCTTTACTGTTTCTTTTCTCACTGCCATTTAGAAATCGTTTCATGCTTAACTTTACAACCACACACGTCACCACACGAAAAATTGTCCGTGACAGAAACGTCACATGACCTCGAATAATTTGTTCCATGATACATTTTAGGCTGCTACAAAAAAAATCAAATAATCGTTTATTCATGCTTATTGTGAATTGTCATTCGTTTGCAATGACAAGTGATTTATTTTAATTATTGCAAAAAACGAGGCCGCCCTGGTGGCCGAGGCCCTGGGCAACTGCCCGACTTGCCCAATGGGACGCACCACCCCTGACCCTGTTTCTATTTGTAATACTCCATAGTTACAGCTGAGTTGGAGGTTAGAAATGAGAGATGTTCATACACTAATAAGAAGAGAAATGACATTTTAGCACTACAAGATAACTAGCACTAGCAATAAAACAGCATTTAACACTTTTGAAAGAGCCATAGTTGATATTAACAGTTTATGTAAATTATTTTACTGGTAATGTTGACTTTTCAGACTATTGAAGACTTTGACAAGCAGAAATATTGATTCAACAAATGCATTTGGATATTTGGTTCCCAAACATATTGCTGAGGGATCTGTCATCAACAAAAAATCCACTGGCATGAAAAGTTCAAAGCTGCTGTCGTTGTCATCCTGACTCATCATTAGGCACAGAGATTCTTATAGACACATTCAGTGTTTGGATCTTCCTCCTTTTTGATAAGCCATATGTCTTGGAGCAAAAATGACTTTCATTGCAATAACAACCCAGAATGTTTTGCTGTAATTATGTGTATCCAGATGAGATGTCACATTTCACTTAATATGGTTTCATAGGCTCTAAACGAATGTGATGGTTACATGCGGGGGAGATGAAAATTAGTTTCATCAGTGCAGGCAAGGCACAAATAATGCAATAGCTCATCTCCGGTCATCGATCCGAACACAGATGCAGGAACAGATCATCTTGTTGGTTGAACAGATATACACACAGACACAGACACAGACACAGATAATGACGTCTCTGTACACATCTAGTGGGTTGGGCTGGGGTTGGGCTGAAAGTAACTAAGTAATGTGAATATAATGTATACCTGCAGTAGCCTACTTTCTACTTACTGTCACCGTATGTCAACTTTAGCTTCAGATAATCAAAAACTGTTGCAGTGAAATTCATAAACGTACTGATACAACGCACATTACATACAGACACTGCAATGTAGGAACTTCTATAAGAGTACATTTTTATATTGAAATAATACCAGTCTATTAACGTATTCTTAGAGTCAGTCAATCACACAGACCACATCATTTTGATTGAAGCAAGACGGAGCTGGGTGTTCCCAGACACAGATACAATGTCTTAGTATGTCAATTTCACAGAAAACTGGCAATAGAAATAAATAAATTAAAGAGACACACAAGCCAAAAACCTTCCTTCCCCATTAAACATGCATTGACATATGCATTTATATTCCTCTTGTTCTTTCCAATCCACCATGGCATACACAGTTGCAAAGATCAGCACCATGTAGACACTCCGTCAATATGGGCTTAAATTACCAGTTATTTCTGTATATCAGGCAGATCAGATGAATCACAGAGACTCAGAGGAGAAAGAGTTAATCATGATAATCAAATTCAAATCAGTATAGGATGATTGACATTGATTAATATAATCTGCTAATCACATACTCGGTAAATTAAACGGTGTCATGTAACAGTAATGGTATGCTTGAGGCCATATAGTGGTTTGTAAAAAGAACTGCTATGTATTTGTGTATGTATTGTCTATGGTTTTCATCCATGATGAATGACGAACATTTTATTGTAACCCCTCATTATGTAAAAAGCTTTGCAAGGCATTGAAATACATAATGATTATGGCTAAAGAGAATGTAAAAAAATAGGAAAGAAACAAGTTGCTGATTTATATTCCACCCCTGTTAACACAGTGTTAAACAGTAAAAGAGTTCATTAAGAATGTTTTAATTAGTTGCAGTATGCATTAAGTTTTGTCATTGTTTCCACTCAATACAAAATAATGCTTTAATTTTGTAGACACGGTGATTCAAATTCACTATATATTTAGATAAAGACTGTGTGAAGCATGTTCTTTTGAGTTGAAATGGTCAAAATCTACTTTTCAATAAGAGTGAGCCAGACTGAATTTTACGTTTGTTTTATTCAAACTAAACGTGGTGATCTTAAGTTAACACAACCTGCTGCATTGCAGTTTTGATCTTCATTTTCTTTTGTAACACCTACCCTTTAAAATCCTCCAAGTAGCACTTTAAAATATGAACACACATGCATGGTTACAGAACTTAGGGGTCATATACAATTATGGATTGTGTATAAGTATTGGCCAGTAACTTACTACATTAAAGTCAAGTGAGTCAGTGCATAGCACTCACCACTGTGCTAATTTCTGTCTAGGCATACTTTTTAATTTAATGAATAATTCAAAAGGCAAAAGACCAAGCCATTTGGGTCCTGTGTTTAAGAGGGAGTCACAGGACTCAGAGACTGGCCACACTACCATTCTCACCAGCAGTAATTATCCTATGTGAAAGATGCTCCAATCAAATCCTTCTGGAGAACATTTGGTATTGTTGGCCTTTGCTAATGACGGCGAGCTGGCCAGTGGGTCGCTGTGTGATGCCCACTGTGTTTGTCTTTGTGAGCAAACTCTGGAGCCATCATGGGGCTGTGGGAAAAAAGAAAGTGCCATGCCAGCCCCCGCTGCTGCCTGCCAAATGGCAGCTAACATAGCCTAGTATAACACATTATGTTGCATACTGTACACATCCTGGTATAGGCACAAGGACAAAACATATTATTAAATTACGGAGAGCAGTGTGTTGCAGCCACGTACTAGATATGTACGTATATGTATGGACCTATTTTAACTGAAATAACTGAAATAACTGTCATTTTGTGATGGACAAAAGGAATACTAGAGCCTATGAAGTTCATCAAGGGAAATGCTTCACTAAATTGTTAAGTTTTCTAATGGCTGATTTCCCTCTAAAGTACTTCTACAATCTCTTATGTTGAAAGAATACCTCTCTATTAAGACCCTTTAGAACATTAAGAACAAGTGTTGCTGTTGTGAACATTTTATTACCGTCAAAGCAATGGGATCTGTTTCCTAACACAGTAATGAAAAACCTGCTTTCTTGCGTACTGCTGATAATGCACCTGTCTGATTGTTTCCGTAATTGTACAAGAACTGTGAAAGATGGAACTGACAGAAAGCCATTTCCTTCCCCATTCACTATCTATTCTTGGGCTGCCAACTATTTTCCTGTCATCAGCCAAGGCTTCACACTTTGCTTGTTGATTCACCCTATATGGACAGAGTGGTGAATTCATTTAGAGAGAGCGAAGCAAGGACAGGAAGGGGGGGGGGGCTGTCTTTGTTTCATCATTTTGAGTTTTAGAACATTCAGTTCTCTGCCATAGAATTTGGAAATAATATCATTTTGATGAAAGGGTCTTTTTACTACAGTTAATCACAACGATTCCTTTCACTGCTGTAGATGATCACTTCATTAATGCTGACTATTATGGTTCAATCTCCAAACCCTCTGATATGAAATAACTAATCAGATATATTATTATTAAGGTATTAAAGCCACAAACCGGGTTTTCCTGAATGCTGAAAGACTGGCAGTATCACCATGACTGCTTCATTCAGCGGCGCTTAATTACTTGGGCAGTAAATTTGGCCAGTTTGGAGCAGCAAGGTGCTGCCCTCCGCTTCCCCTCCTCCCCCTTCCTCCCTAGAGTTTTTAGCTGAGCAGCCGGTGATCATGGCAACAGCAGGTCTGCGTCATGGTGTAGTAGTGGGAGAGTAGACACAGAAAAGAAACAAAACAGACAGGGGGGGAAACCTGGGAAGAGTGGACCACAGAAGGACTGAAAAAAAAGAAAGAAGAAAAGAAAGAAGGAAGGAATGGAAGATGAGTGGAAGGCGGCTGCAGTAACAGTAACAGGCTTTTGAAAAGTAGACTGAAGGACCCAAACTGCTACAGTGCCCTCCACAATTATTGTCACCCTTAGTTAATGTGACCAAAACAGGCTATGAAAAAATATGTCTTTACTGTTTAGCCTCTTGGTCTTTCCCTCAAAATATTCACAAAAATCCTACCTTTTCATTGAAGTAAAATTATTGAAAGAAAAACACCCCTTAATTTAATGTTTTGAGCAGCCTCCCTTTGCCAAGATAACAGCTCTGGGTCTTCTCCTATAATGCGTGATGAGGTTGGTGAACACATGGCACGGGATCTGATACCATTCCTACATACAGTATCTCTCCAGATCCTTCAGATTCTGAGGTCAACACTTATAGATTTGGCTTCAGCTCTTCCCACAGATTTTCTTTGGGGTTTAAGGTTGTGGCTCTGTGATGGCCATGGCACAACATTTATTCTGCTGTCGGTGAACAATACTGTGCCGATTTTGAGGTGTGCTTCGGATCATTGTTCTGCTGGAAGGTATAACCACGGCCCATTTTAAGCTTCCTAGAAGGGGGCTCTTAGGTTTTCATTTAATATCTGCTGGTATTTGATGAAGTCCATGATACCATGTATTCTAACAAGAAGTCAAACATTCCCCACAATATCAAAGACCCGCCACCATACTTCAGAGTAGGTATAAGGTGCTTTTCTGTATGGCTAGCTTTCTGTCAACGCCAAACCCACCTCTGATGTTTGTTGTCTAAAAGCTTTATTTTGGTCTCATCTGACCATATTACTCGTTCCATTGAAAGTCTTACTTACATTTGGCAAACTGTAGGCGCTTTAGTTTGTTGTTTATTGACAGCAGAGGCTTTTTTCTGGCAACCCTCCAAAACAACTTGTGGTGATGTACGTGCAATTCTCCAGCTGTGATCCTTTGAGATTCTTTTGCCAGTCGAATCATCCTCCTCACGCTGCGTGGGGCCAATTTACAGACATGTCCTCTTCCAGGCTGATTCCTTACATCTCCTTTGAACTTCTTAACCATTGCCCGGATTGTGGAAATGGGTATTTTCAACTGTTTAGATATTTTCTTATACCCCTATATCCGGGTTTCAGCAGCTCAACAACTTTTTTTTCGCACTTCAACAGTGTTCTTTTTCCTTCCCATCTTGATGAATGACTGAGGGTATTTGGCCTGTATCACCTCATATTTATACCCATGTGAAGAAGGAAGTCATGGTTGACCACTTAAGAGTTCCTAATCAAACAGGTGAACTTAAAAATGTAAAACATGACTGGTAATATACTTCAATTAGATTATAGTAAATTATAAGATGTTCTAGGGGTGCCAATAATTGTGGCACTCATGTTTTTAATTTCATGTCGGAAAAAAAATATTCTTTCAATAATTTTACTTCAATGAAAAGGTAAGATTTTTGTGAATATTTTGAGTGAAAGACCAAGAGGATAAAAGATATATTTTTTCATAGCCTGTTTTGGTCACATTCACTATGGGTGCCAATAATTGTGGAGGACACTGTATATAATTTAGATGCATGAATGGATGGAAGGATAGATGTTTGGCAGATCATGCTGTGGAATAGATGGATATGTGGTGTGTGGTAGACTTAGAGGGTGGGAGGGAGTGCAAGGGGCTGTGGAGGTGGAGGTGGAGGTGGAGCTGAAGCCCTGTGTTTAATTAATCCTGTCCTGCCGAGAAGCCGCTGTTTATTTCCCCTGCGATGCTCCACTGATCTCAGCCCAGCGAGCGATGGAGCCAGAGATAGAACAGTGTACACTGGCCATAGGATAGAACATCTACTCACACAGAGCCAAACACCCACACAGACACACACTGGCCATAGGAGAGAACACCTACTCACAAAGAGCTAAACACCTACTCACACAGAACCAAACCCACACACAGACACATATTGCAGACAGAAGAATGCGAAAGAAAAAAAACAACAACAAAAAAAACACCCACGGCATAAAGATACAGAGGTGATTGATTATGCACACCTCTTGGCACACACTCACACTGACAGCCATTTTGAGCACATTAAGCATGTGGTGCCTGCAATATACCCACTGTAAATGCACTTCTAAGAACATTGATATCTTCAGTGCATGGAGACTGGCTCTGTTTAGGTTTCAACTATGTGGCTGAAATCAGTGATAATGTGCAGGCTGCAATCAGTGATGGTGCCCTTGTTTCACATCATGTCACTTCTTCGGACTCTGTAGTGCACTATCACACACACAGCACTACTGTGGTTTTAATAAATCAGCTACACAGGCCGGACCAATTTTAAACAATTTGAAAAATGGACCCAGTGGTTAAAAAAGGCCAATATTTTGAGCGATATTCCTGTTGCCAAAGAGTCATGGCCACTGGTATGATAAAAGTCTTTATTATAGGTCAGTGCTCGTGACAACAGCTTGCAATACTGGAGAGATCAGATCACATCAAAAAGAAATGGCATTCAGTCATTGTGGCTTCTTGTCATGAAATATGCTAAAATAAATAAATAAATAAAACTGGACCAGCTCATAAAACATGTAAGCTACGGTGACAAGGATCTTCTCTTTGCCCATGCCTCAGGATCTGACTGGAGGAGGTTCTCAATCTTGCCTATGCCTTTGTTACCATTTGATTCACAAATTTGAAAATAAACTTCATGGTGGCCTGGAAGAATTCACAGCACATACATTTATAACAAATGTATCACATTTGTTTGTCCATATTTTTCAAAAATGAACATGTGAGATGAAAAGAAATCAACTCACCTCCCATTTATCAATATTGTACTGAAGTAGAATAAGTACTACGTCAAATACTTGGTTTCATTCTACCTCAGTTATATCCAGCCCTTAATACTGCTTATTCCCCTTCTACTGGGTGTACTGTAGGGTCATGAACGGTAGCTGCATGTGAATGCATGTACAGTGTGCATTGGGGATTGTGGTGGTGGTGATGGGGCTGTGGTCTGTTGGACTAGGGTGTGTGTGCGTGGAGGTAGGAGGTGGGGGGGAATCATCACAGTATACCCACTACTGCAAATACAGAATACACCACTGAATGGCTCGAACTACACATAGCCTTCTGTGCATACAACAGCTTCATTCAGGTGGAAATGAAGATATCATATTGATCTTCAGACATCCCTTGGTGTAATCCATACTGCACACACTGTAAGGCTGTGGTATGATAAAAGTTTTTATTATAGGTCAGTGTCCATTGAAAGCCCTTTCATGAATCCATCTACTATTGTTTTGTTGGACATTTTATTATTATTATTATTTTTATGATTTGAAAACATTGTGAATCTCCGCCTTCTGAACTATTATATTCCTATGCCTTCACACTTGCACATGAAAGGCACAGGTGTAAGGGCATGCATTTATGGCTTTACTTCAGCACAGCAAAGCACAACAGTTCTTGTGAAGTGGCCCTTTGGCTCCTAGATGTACTCTTCTGCAATGGAACGTTTCAGCTTGAGACAGCATGAGAACATTGTGACACAAATACACACATAAAAAAGAAAGGGTAAGGCAATGAAAAAACAAGTGAAAGAAAGCAACTCTGAGAAAGCGAGTGATGGAGCTGGTGAGAGAGAGAAAGGGAGAACAAAAAGGGCAAGCTGAAATCAGAACTAGACAGAGGGCAATAGAAATTGCAGGCTCCACAAGACAGACTAGCAGCCCTGTCTCTGCAGCCCCGCAAATCAATCAAAGCCAAGCAGCAGTACTGACAACAGCAAACTTTCCAGTGACTTCAGAGCCTCTTTGTCCAATGATACTGTCAAACCACAATTCAATTCAACCGGCTTCTATTAAACATTAGCTTTTTAATTTAATTTAAGCTCCAGTGAACTGGAAGGGAATTGCTATTTATTTTAGCAGCTTTCATGCCAGGGTTTCATGCTAACCCTAACACCAAACACTCAGAAAGGGATGAAAGTGCTCACCTCATTATGGCCACAAAAATATAACCAAGCAGGGTATTTTCTGCGAACAGACTTCCTGAGAGAAACAACTAATGAAACAAAGACCACAGTCATGTACCCGTGGCAGCGGATGCTCAGCGGACCCTGGGTCCGTGTTAATGAATTGGATGCCGATTGTTAAATACCAACTAGACCTGAAAGCATCAAATGCAAAGAACCTGAAAACAAACCGAAAATGGAGTGAATGAGACAAAGAGATGACTGAGAGAGAGAGATAGAGGAGAAGATAGAGGAGAAGGGAGAACACAGAGAAGAGGGAGGGGGTGGCATAGAGGACATACGCGCAAGGCAGCTGAGAAGAAAAGAAGAGCCTTAATGCCTCAAAATGGCTGATTTTATACAGAACACAAAATGTTGGCCATAGATTGGTGTAATTATTAAACAAATGTATATATTTTTTTAAGAAAGTGTTTGCATTATTTGTTTTTAATACATGATGTTTGCTGTCAATTCATTTAGTATGCAGCTTAAACATGTCTCCCTGAAAGGTAAGATTGGATATATATCAGACAATGATTTGAAGTACTGCATATTTTTCTAGGTACTTCTGATTTTATGCATCAGCATATTTGTTTTTTCTGACTAACTGGCTATCAACATGGTGTTGTTTAGGGTGACCGAATCAGACTACCAATTCAGAAAGCCTATTTCACCAAAACTATCAATTCAGAAAGCCTATTTCACCAGTACGTTTCATAACCATGCACCAAACCTGTTTGGAAGAAATGTTCAGGGTCATGTAAAGAGCTTATTTTGAAATCACGACTGGAGAGCATATTTCTGACAAAAAAGATTGTTTTGCCAAAACACCACCAGTTCCAAATGGTCTCACATGGTTAGTTAAGTCAGGAACAAGGGATCACAATCCAAATTCCTTTTCTGATTGAATACAAATATGCTTGTTCATAACAGCAGGTCTAATGATGGTAAATACTTTCAAGGAAAATAGGCTGAAAGACATCTTCACCTGTATAATAAAATCATCTGCTTGATTTTTTTCGGCAGGAAACAGCCCCAGGCCTGCAAAGCTACATGGAAGAATCCTCACGTCAAATTCAGGATGGCCAGGATGATCACATCCATTCATTCAACACTCAAACATGTACAGCTTTTGTGCATATGTAACCCTTAGGGAAAGCACCTTAGGATATACACATGCATGTGAAGAAAAGTCAGATTTTTCAGTTCTTTAGTTCATTCTTTACCATCGTGTGCTGTGTAATATTTTAAGTGGGATTTCCATTAGAATTTTAATGTATTCCAGGTATTAAACTGATACATTTTGGAATCAAAATGGAGAAGGTTGGCTTTCAAATGAGGCAGTGTTGAGAAACAGATGGCGTGAAAGCAATGCCTGGAGCTATTCAGTAAGCTGCATAGTACTCTTCACGTCGCCGCTGTACTGTTCTGTGGACTAGATATACTTTTTAGCTTATTCCCTGAGGGAACTATGGGGACCAGAGGAAGTCAACACAGACTGGATTTCATATAAATATTCATGAACTTCAGTTCTTGAGAGTCGTGCTCAGGTTGCTTGACTTGAGATCACACATTTTTTCTGCAATGGGGAAATTGTGAAGTAAAGAAACGATCATAATTGTCGTTTAGCACAGAGTGAGATGCCCTCAGCTCAGGCGCGAGACTGCTGTGGCGTGATGTTACCATAGCATCGGTACATTCATGAGTCACAGCAGGTGATTGATGGAGCAAATGTGAAGGACTTGGTTTGTCCATTATCACCTGCACTCGACGAGAGAGGCAAGAGATTAGTTCTGAAATGAATGTGACCCTTGTCAATCATCCCTCTCCCAACAATCCTGGCCCTGCCAGATATCTCCCTCGCGACAGTGATCCCAGGGGGACGAAGGCAGAAGGCATCTTGATTGTGTCAGATGGGCTGAAGATGAATGGTGACAAATCTGAAATTAAGTGCACTGGGAAGTCAGATCTAATTATGTCAGATCTGCAGAAGCAGCAAGGAAATACAGGGAAGTAACTGTGCAAGATTTTCAAACGTTTCACCCTTTTTAAATAATGTATAGTATTTTCATAGTATCATTACTTTTTCATTACTACTGGACCGAACATAAGCTGGAGGACTTATCAGCAGTGTTATCCGCAGACCCAGAGCTGTTTGAAGTGGAGCGGTATTAGTAGGGATAGGCGCGCTCTACTTCAAAAAATATATATAAATGCGTTTTCGGGTGCGAGTAAAAGAATGTTAACTATTAGTAGAATAAAAACCGCACTCTCAAGCTTTTCTCTTTAGAAATAAGACCAGTTTATTTTCGTACAGACGCGTTTCGGCCTTACGCCATCGTCAGTGTTTGAAGTGGAGCGGTGCAAGGGGAGCAAAGGGGCTGAAGCTTTCCAATTAAGTCATCGTCAAGAGTAACGGTCATCACAGATGCTGGTTAACCAGCACCCGGCTGCTCAGTATTGTGATTAACTTGTGGAGTAACACACCGGTCACACGTAGGCGTTGGAATGCGTTGGTGCGCAGGGTTAACGGATCCCCATTCATTTTGAACGGTGTGTCGTCATCCTTTGCCAAACTAAATTGTGGCTCCGTTCAGTTCGGTAAAAGGATGACGTCATCCAATTCAAAGTGAATGGGGATCCGTTAACCATGACGCATCAACGCATTCCAACACGTACGTGTGACCGGTGTGTTAAGCCTTAACGGAGTAATGCATGGGAACTGTAACTGGTAGGAGGAGCCAGCCTCTGATTGGCTAGCTAACCTTCTTGCAAGTCCACTGGAGAGCGCCCAGGACTTAAAGACGAGATTTCTGACGGGCTGAGCGCCAGAATAGGGGAATGAATTGTGGCACAGATTGCCTAGTGGAGAGGGACTGAGCCTAGGTTAGAGATGGAGTATTAGAACAACGCAACAGCATGAACTTCGGTGACCTGATGGTTATGAGTGCTAATCTGATGAATGGACTGTCAGTTACACAAGTTACATAAACTGTTGTGGGCCGGCCCTGTGGGAGGGTCTTATTGAGAATATTTAGCCAAACACTTTTGCTGTAGCCTATTTCTTGTGACTTGCTATTGATTGCTTGCGCTGCACGTTGCACTTAAAGTCATCCTCTGCCTTACTGTTTTGCCTGCTGGGTTGCTTTGCTAGGGAGCTGTCTGTATTATTTTAAATGTATTAATCTGATATGTTTAACCATTTTAGTAAAACCAAAAGTGTTGGTGCAGAGTGAGATGAACTGGGTTTGCTGGCCTGTGTGAGGAGACAAAGTGGTAAATAGAGGCTCTCCTGCTCACCCATTGGTTCACAACAGTCTGTCTAATAGTCAGCTCTACAATAGCCTGCATTATTAAAGGACCGTAAGCAGGTAAACCAGTCCATATGATGAAATAAAATTGCTGAATGACTATGGGTAGTTTTGACTGACTTACCTCATGGTCAGGCTTCCTTCATGATGTTGGATGGACATCAGTTCTGAAATAAATAGCAAGCTTTCCAGAATTCATTAAGGTGAATCAGATGTTATTGTCATACTTCACGGCAATATTGCACTAAAATATTGTTCAAATTAGGTTCTGTTGCCAAAATATTTCCAGTCAGTTTGAATGATTGTCACGACACACTGCGTGAACTTTAAGTTTGCCTTTGCTTCACAAGTTTGACTTGACTGTTGCCAGTGTGTGGTCGTGATTTAAAATCCTGCTTTGCCTTATTACTCTGTTGACCACTTTCTAAGTTATTCAAGTTACTCAGCCCAATAAAAGCTCTAAACTGCATCTGCGACTGTGCTCTTCATTCCAACCTGACAATGGTTCATCTTTACCAATTTCTTCCACTGATTCGAATGCATAGGGGTGAACCGGCAACTCAGATAATAACCACTTATCATTTCCCTGTCCATCTGATGCTAATGGCTGCAGCCACACACCCATGACTGAGGGGAGATCTCTGACACCCCGTGCGCCGAGCACTGTCATTAGAGTTTAAGTGGAGGCAAAGTTCAAGAGATCAGCGCCAGCGCTTAGCTTTACGCTTCTTAATGGCAGCACAGCGACAGGAAACAAGAGGGTCTGATGAAATGGAGACGCCCGGCGAAGCTGCCACGTTCCACTTTTTCTGTTAAATGTCATTGCAGAGGGTGAAGGAAGGACAAGAAAAAATACGCCAGAGCGGCGATGCTTATTAATTTCACGGCAGATGACCGCCTTTTTCCTAACTCTAATTGACCATATTCCACAAACCAAGCCTTTTATTCATGTATCACTTCAAAATGACTATAAAGCACATAAAATAACTCTAAGATAGACAAAGCAATTGTCTCCTGTAATTGTATATTCCATTTGAAAACATGATATTATTATTATCAGCGATTAAACGCTCTGCAAGTGAATTTGCACCAACCAGGAAAGCGTCCATGTTTTATTTTCTGTGCTATTGTTTTACAGTTGCATAATATCTTTTCCCGTCCGTTGAACATGGTGTCCGCCTACTGAGGCGGTTTGTTTAAGGGTGATTTCACAGAGCATCAGATTCATCATTGCCAAGCGCATCCGGGCATGATTGTGCATGTCCATCAACCATGGATCTGGCGTCAGCTCACAACAACGGGCCACTTTGAAGAAGGCCAGTGGTGCATGGGCCTGTGTCATCATAAATCTGCTCCGGTGCAGGACTAACCCTCCCTGGTGTTGGGCTACACTCTCTCTAATCACTGGTACCACCTCCTGGTTGGTGTGTGTGTGTGTGTGTGTGTGTGTGTGTCTGTCTCTGTGTGTGTCTGTCTCTGTGTGTGTCTGTCTCTGTGTGTTAATACTGGGGACGGGGCGGGGCTGGTGAGGAGGAGGTTTAGTGCATTACTCATTTGTTTCCTGGCCCAGACTTCAATGAGCCTGAACTAATCACCAGCCCTTTCTCTTTTCGGTATTCTGTCTAAGGACATTCTAGCACAGCCTGAATTAGCCATTGTGAAAAAGAACACTTTGTCTTATTATTGATATTTTCATGCCTTCATGGTCCCACTGGAGTGCAATGATCATCCTTAACTTAATGGTGTAGATGTAATAATGCCATCTATCCAAAATGGCAGCCTCAGAAGCTTGAGACTATTTGATGGCTTTATGCAGCAGAGAGGTAATAATAAAGACGCAACGCCATGCCACTGCTGAATATTGTGCATTCACTGGAAATCAACATTTAACACAAAGAATTTAATGTAGCAGTCAAGGCAAGACACAATCCGCGTCATTTAATTGGAGTGCCATTCATTGCCGGCTGCCCTTGTTCCAAGCCACTCAGATTGACACAAGATGGCTCAGTGAATGTGGAACGGATGTCTCACAGGGATTTGCATGTACTGTACTTTGAAACAAAAAGCGACTCACTGCCATTCACACTGCCATTGACTTCATCTTGAATAGGCTCTGTGTAAGAAACTTTACCACACCAGCTAAACATATGTCAGTTTTGGACGAAATATTATCAAAAGCACGCTGTCAAGAATGTTTCGCAAACTATTTTTCTGTATGTGGGATGGTTTTCCTCTAGCGCAGGGCTCTGAGGGATATGCAAAGTAAATAATGCACTATTGTTAGTGATATCAATGTGCTAGATTACACTGCAGCTTTACAGTGCATGTACAGTATTTAGGGTTTGTTTGTTTGTAACTTTCACATGGAAATATGGTCATCCAGCACCAAAGTAACCGTGCAAAGATTTACATTCCCCACATTTCCCACAGACATTTTAGGTACAGTCTCTTATTTTAAGACCAACAAAAAAACTCTTATTGCCACAGGAGAAAAAGTAGAAGAAACCCAGTTAGAAAGACTTAATTGTCTGTGGCAGGTCACCACCAATTCTGCAGCTACACTGTCCGCTACTGGATAGCATCATTCCCCGGGTGTGTAGTTAACACAGGACAAAACAAAAATCAATGAGGCATCGACACACTGCCCTGCCACCTCACACCCGAACCTAGTGTGGAGTAGAGAGGGAGTAAAGAGGAGTAGGGGAGGAGAGGAGGAGAGGAGGAGAGGAGGGGAGACTGTCTAGGAGCTAATTTGTCCATGCTTTACCTTCGGGACACTGCCTGTTATTCCATAAAGATGGGCCAGCAAGAGTGGAAAAACAATGGCACAGTCAAGGGCTAGCAGATGGAGAGAGAGAGAGATGGTGAGAGAGTGGGAAAACGAGACAGGGAAAGCGAGACAGGGGGGGGGGGGGGGGGGGGGGTCACGAGACATTAAGTCAGACCATGCGCACAAAACCACACCCAGTACAAAAAACAAACACGCTAAAACATTTACATTTTCAGCTTTGCATGGGAATGATAATGTCACCATATCAGAGCCATGACGTGGCACACAGCATCTGAAAGTGAGTGGCATGTTTGCTAATCTCATATGTGTCTTTAATCAGGTCACTCGGAGTGGGGCATATGAATGGTCTGCGTTCCCTCCGGCATCAACATGCAGGTGCGTTTTCCCTCTGATATGCCCGCAGGGGCCATGAGAGCTGGTCCACCAAATCTGCATTAGGCTTTTGAACTACCATCAGCCGCCGAGCACCTCTGCTCTCCCAATTGTCAATCACAAACCAACTAAATAAAACCTGACTCTCAACAGAATCAAAAGTCCATTCACTCCATCAGAAGGCTCCCTGCAGGGTTCGCTCCTGGGGTCCCAACAGAGTTGTTGTCAAGCCAGTCTATCTGGCTCCGCGGGTTCACAGGCAGCTCTCGCACTGTGCCTCCCCATACAATCACCGTCCATACATTCGCTCTGATTCCCCACGGGATAGCAGTCAATTTGCAGTATTGCTGCCAGTGACACTGTGATTGACTCAGAGCTCGGCTTGCTTTTTTTGGTGACAGTTCTTCCTCTTCCTGAGTGTTTGAGTCAGCCAAACTAAAGTCATTTCGCTCACACTTATAGGAAGACTAAGGCAAAGTTAATTCACCTCGATGCAGAGTGCTTCCCTGAACAATTACAGCCACTTCACACACCTGTAGTTCTCATATTTAAAAATAAAAAATACTGTCTGGAGGTAGCTGATTTATTTTCAAGGAAACTGACATCTATGGTCAACCATGATAATATTAAGTGCTTTTGTGACCATCCACAAGTGTGAACATAAATGCCACCACAAATTGTCTTGCCTCCAGAGGAATGCCAAAACCAATTTTTGCTTGAACTCCTTTGTGTCATAATGATCACTTATTTGATTGACCGTGTCACAGTCGGGAAAAGGCGTCCTCCTCAAAAAGCGCCATTAGAGATAATGTCACTGATGTCCAGTCAAACGACTAGGGTGCTAAAATGGCTGCTCTCCTTAACAAAGGTTAGCTCTGTACTGAGATAACTGAGATAGGATGATGGATGATCATAAATTGCCCAATGTTCAATGTTCTTTTTCTCTCAGTTTTTCCCCTTTATGTTAGTCTTTTTCTTCAACCTCTCTTAACTCTCTTTCTCTCCCCCCCCCCACTCTTTCTCTCTCCCTCTCTTTCTATCTCCATTTCTCTCTCTCTCCATCTCTCTCTCCCCCCTCTCTCCATCTCTTTCTCTTCATCTCTATCTCCCCCCCTCTCTCCATCTCTTTCTATCTCCATCTCTCTCTCTTCATCTCTCTCCTCTCCCTCTCTCTCCATCTCTCTCCCCCCTCTCTCTTCATCTCTCTCTCCCCCCCTCTCTCCATCTCTTTCTATCTCCCTCTCTCCCCCCTCTCTCTCCATCTCTCTCCCCCCTCTCTCCATCTCTTTCTATCTCCCTCTCTCTCCATCTCTCTCTCCATCTCTCTCTCCATCTCTCTCTCACTGCACACCCATCACAGGCTCGCTCATCTGCCAGCTGGATCAGCATGCGGCTCACGCCACGTCCCCTGCTGCACTGCTTCTCTGGCAAAATGAGGACAACCCACCAATGCACAGACTGTGCACATTACCATATCATGTTGCCTTGTTAACCTTCCCCCGTGAGATGCATGGATGCGATAATGTTAGTACGGTGGAATGACATTTCTCAAATGTGCCGGGGATAATTAACATATTAAATGCTAACAATTATTCTGATTACTTTTTTGGTTGTTTTATTTTATGACACCCGCCTTGGCCTCTTCTGGTTATGTTTATTGCAGTGGCCATTAACTTCACACAAGTTTGATTTATTTTTTTATCATTCGGTGTGATCCACCACCTCAAAGAAGTGTGGCTATATTTGAAATGATCTCTTTCACCACTCTGACTGACTCCTGCCATTCCACTTTAAATTAGTTTGACTGAATTACTTATACCTATAAAAAAAACCTTGCATGTAAATATCAACTGAGCAAGGCACTTCTGCTTTATTTTACATTAGTGGGGTGATCTGGTGACATTGTCCCTTTCAGGAGGACACAATGGGATGTCTGTGCTAGTTTTAGACTGGGTTCATGAACTAAAAACCTTCAATATGGATGTAATGAAAATGCTTCCGTCTATTGAACGTCCTGCCAAGTCCTAATAATATATTGACTGGGTGGCCTCAGATACATCATGAAGGTATGACATCCAGTGCTGTCTTGTCTGCAAAGAGCTGCCAGATTCAGAGCCCCTGAGAGTCTGACTGGAGTCTGAGTGCCCACTTTTGACAGGCCTAAGCAAACATGCACAGAACAGAGACCTCCAGGATGAGGCTTTGCATTAAAATGCATCCGATTAATCCATCCCATCCCAATGGACGGCTCCCGGATTTCATCTTTTAGGTTTTTATTCATTGCCTCACATGTTTACATATATTACATGGATGCCTTTTCATTTAATGGGGAAGGATTCTCTCTCTCTCTCTCTCTTTCTCCATCTGTGTGTGTGTGTGTGTGTGTAAAAATGTGCATTCGTGAGTGGGTTTCTGTTTGTGTGACAGAAAGATAGAGCGAGAGAGCTTTACACCATGGCATTATCATAACCCCGAAGCCTGGAAAATACCATAATTAGCTAATAGTGCTAAGGTCACACCGAAATACGGTACCTGCAGCCAATTAGACTGCATCGACCAGATGGATCAAAGTTCCCCATTTTAACAAACTGAAGGCTTTGCTGATAGGTCAGACAGAATGCTCTGTTTTACACTGTTGAGTAGAAGTGCAAAGAGAACACTGCTACACACAAAGCATGGAGATGTAATGTGAGCTCATAGGTGCAGAGCTGTGCAGTGAGTAAACCTCATGCTAGCCACGGATGCTAGCACCTATGGGTTTTAGCGACAGAAGCTAGCACCCATTGGTTTTAGTCTACTTGCTATCATGCCCGCCTCCTGTGTCCGAGGCTATGGGTCCAGTGCATAGTCCAGTGCAGGACTGTGCCGCTCACAGGGCATGTGACATAGACATCAGGCTTATAGGGTCAAACATAGCTTGGTTTCAAAACAAAAAATAGTATCCATAAAAGCATTATAACTCCTGAGTGTTCGTACAGGTATTTCATCAGGATTTTCTGGAATGTTAATAATCATTCTTGGGCAACAAATATTTGACGCACTAATATGAACACTAATAATGAACATCCCATTTAAGCCTAAAATGTTGTCTTAATAATAAGAATAATTGTAATGCATTTTACTAAACTCTTTTTGTCAAGTGATCTGGTTGAGAGGTAAACCAGGGTGATGATGCATACTCTAACAATGATATTTGATGACACAACTTTTAACGTTGTATCATTCAACAAACCTGAGGTGAGGTTACAAGTTCATTCCTTATTCTTTCCTGAGAACTTATTCTTGAAAAACAGAATTATCCAAAAAGTTATCACATACAGATAGATTTTTGAGTCATTTTGGTTTCATTTTGCTCTGATGCACTGTATAATAAAGCCGTGCTGTCACTTATTTGAGTCATTATTAGGCAATGATTATGGCTGCAAGCTTGTATATCAAATTAATTATTGATCTGTGGCCAGATTTTGGCTGATTGATGTCTCACTAACAGATTGCCTCGGTTGACAATACCCTTCTGTGAACAATCTCAGAAACCCTTGTACAGCTCTTAGCACTCAATAAAAGTTGTCAGAATTAACGTCATATGTGCACATCTGCCTGAAACGAGCACGTGATTCAGTTCAAGACTCATCTCTTCAAGGGCAAATTAATTCTGCATGACACAAGGGTTTTGTGAATTTTGCATCAGAGCAAATTTGTAAAAAATGAACATGCCAGTTTTGGACTCATGGCTTTGCTTGTGAAGAATATTTGTGTTTTTCATATACTTTCAACTCATTTGAATCCCATTAGGTAAACTGGCTCCAAAGCCATTGAGGTGCCAGGTTCATTAACATTCAAATGGTCAGCCAGACCTTTCCTCTCGCCTTTGGAAGACAAAGGGATGAAAGGCCACACAAAAGAGACCTACACTAAACTATGGCTGAATATAGTATAAGAGGGGTGTTTTCACATGAAATCCATCAAAACTTGACAATCTTTCACTTGACTTTGCTTTGTTATTTGCGCTGGAGTGCTGGAGTGTTGAATGCAGATAGATAGTCTGTCTTTCCAAACATCACTTGCAATGCATTTCATCAGAGTACTCTCATATGCTACACATTGAAGTTCAGTGTAAGCACATTGATTCGTTTAGCAGTCCATTCAGCAGTCCATATATTGTGAAGAGCTCACAACTCTCTTTCCCTGTTCCTATGTGTTAGGTAAGGTGTTTGAACGAAGTACAAAATAACATGAAGAAAAAACACATGCAGTAACATCAGAGTATGCAATGAAATTATAATCAGCTATAGCGTCTTTACCATATGATCGGCAGGATCATTAAGCATTTAGTCATTCAGCAGACACCTTTTTCCAAAGCAACAGGTAGTACAATATATACAGTACACACACACACACACACACACACACACACACACACACACACATACAGTATATCCCTCCTACAATGGAGTATATATATATATATATATAGTGTAAATATACTGTATGTATGTACATATCATCATAATTTGTATCTATATTCATATTTAAATGTTTGAACTATTATAGGAAATATTTATTGAACAAATCAGAGTTTGGCTGATCGGCTTGGATTGTTTCTGGCTCAGTCTGAGTCACTATGTTTGTTTCCCCCTCTACACAGGGATGGATTAACGAACGAACTGACCCTAAGCCAGAGCCTCTGCGTGAAGTCGCTGTTATTTATCTCTTATTTGTGGTTGAAAAAGGTGTGTTTTGTTAATTTGCTAATGGCTTTAATTGAGTCGACCTGTGCTGTTTTAGAAAATGTGTATTACAAAATTTGATTCAATTAAATTATTACTTTCTAATTGAATTTGTTATTTTTGTACTATACAGATATGCAATGATGATTGCTGGGTAATATGTCTCTTGTTCACCAATGTCAAGTCTCTATTCGATCATGTGACGAGACGATACGATATAGCTAGTTTAGGCGCAGAATCTGAACATCAAGACCTAGTACAAGCTCACTGAGCACAGTTAGAGGCACAGTACATTTGCAGAATAACGCCTTTCAAACATAAAAGTGGTAATGCATAATTGTCTCTTTCAATGGACAGGATATCCAGCCCATTCAGCCTCTCCTACCCCATGCTGCTCAGGTAGGTATTAATCAGTTTAAATTTGGTAAAGAATCAATCGGCTGGTGCCCTGTCACATGTAATGTCAGGAACAATAGCAGGGCAGTGCACCGAAGGATGTTACGGAGTAATCTTTGACCTGTTTACTTTCCCAATACAATAGCCAAAGTATCTAATTCGACCATTAAATCCAACACATTGTCGGTAAAATATACAGTATGTACGCCTTATGGTGTTTGTGTGTGCTTGCGTGTTTTGCGAGGGCACAATATTTTTTTTTACATGTCCAGGCCCACGTCCATGCCTCTGCAGAGCCAGGACTGAGTTCAGACACTGAACCGACAACCAGAGGAACGTGAGGAGCAATTTGACAAAAAGTGTATGGGATTAGAATCACAGACAGTACCTTTAACAACGGTGATATCAACGGTAGACTGACACTGGAATAAATACCAGAAAAACAAGCAATTGAAAACAGTAAACAAGACTGAGCAGGAGTGGAATTATTGTTCTGCTTCATGAATAGGTCCAGATAGGGGCAGTATTGAAAGGTCTGTTTTTCAATTCCTTCGCAGATCTAAGGGGGTTCTGTTCTGCCAGATTGTCACTTGTTCACTACAGCGATCCATATGAATGCCCTCCTACAATGGACACAGGAAAGACGACCCATTGGCCGGTTTTTTTCCTATATACACAATAATACAGGCCCCCCTTTGTATAATCTGCACCACATCGATCTCTGGCTGTCTAGCCTTGAGCAAATTAGCCTCCGAGCATCTGTATCACCCAGCAAAGCCAGGATGAAAACTGATGAGAGAGAGAGTTTGTGGCTGTGACAGACCTTAGCCATTGTCTACGGCAAGCCGGGAGGGAACCAGGCCCTTAATGACATGAGGTTGATGGAATGTCAAGTATTCTAATTGAACAAATAAATCCATACATTCTACAAAACTAGGCGATGTCATTTTCGAAGCCACAAAAGAATCATGCTGAGGCTGAGGTGAAAAGTTCATGCAGTCATTTAGAACCTTGCGGGCGCTCAGTCTTTTTGTAGCAATGAAACATGGCAAAATCAGCAAGCATTTCCAATATCTGACAGCATTTAAACAGGCCATGGTCAAATAAAAACAGCACTATATTGTAGGCCCAACAGTATGTGCTAACAGTGTTCGACAGCGACAACATATATTCATATATAGCATAAATTCATCACATGTATTCTGATAGGCCCCATTCAGTGGTGTAGTTGTCCCTGGAGAAGTGGGTATACTCTTAATTTTTTAAAGCAGCCCATACAGCACAGGGTAACCGCCCTGTTTTGAGAAGTTGGTATACCCAATGCTGACTGAAAAATAAGTGGGTATACTCCGTACACCTGCGTATACCCTGGACTACACCACTGGCCCCATTATGCGACCAGTGTAATGAGCAAACACAACCCTGTGAAGGAGTTCCTGAGCAAGGCCTGAGAAACTGGTACAGAAGTGTAAGTGTTGTACTTAATCCTGCACACCCAGCGCAGTAGTGCACAATCAGTGCTGGAAATGGATGGGCACTGGCAGGGACGTGCACAGGAATTTTGAAGGGCAGTTGCTCTGCCCTGGAGAAAAGGGGCAACGCAATATTTTTTTCACCACCGCTGCCACGCCCCCTCCAGGTAATCGCAAATATTATTATTATAAAATATTTCCTTAGGAGGGGCAACTCATTTCCTTCGGAGGGGCAACTTCAGTCGAAGAGGGCAAACGGGCAGTTGCCCAAGCAACCTTAGAACACTCCTGTGCACGTCCCTGGGCACTGGATTAGTAGGCCACAGGATGAGTCGGTGATTCAGTGTGATCCCCTGCCAACCTGTTACTGGCACTCTATGAGTTCAACACATAACTCAGACTGTGTGATCTTTGAGTCACACACCTGTTATGAGTCATTATTCAACACGACATCCATCAGAGGGTAACAGTACATGCATGTAATAGAGACTCCCTTGCTATTTATAATGCATGAAAGATTTTCATGTGAACATATATGCACTTCAGTTTTACTGTGATGTTTTCCTGTCATTCTGTTATCTGTGGTGTAGGTAGGATGCCGGTTTCAATCCAAATCTGAAGTTGCGGTCATGATGAAAACGCATCTGATCCCATGTATATCCAGGACAAAGCATCAGCCAAGCATGGCACAGGCTCAAGAGTAGCCTCGGGCAGAATCGCAATGTGCGCATTAGCTTCCTGTTTCTGCCATGGTGTCCAAACGCTGTGTGAACCTAGGCAGATTAAGTCCATCTCAGTGGATGGGGGTAAAGAAACATAGACACAGGAGAGGCTTTATGAAATTGGTAAGGCTAACAGGAAACCAACACAAAAAAATGGCAAAAAAAAATGTGCATACATGTGATAACAGTAAGTGACAGGATGAATTGATCTGTGTCAGTGTTCTTGGATTCATCTTTCTGTGGGCTATGACTTGATGAAAACGGGCAGTGGAGAAAGTACTGAGATGCTGGCCATACATTTGGGTTGAAGTGCTTCATGGTAAGGAGCTTGATCACAGAGCATACATTTAGGCTGGAGCTGGCTGAGAGCGTAGGGGTGCTCCAGTTCTGGAGTTGCCATAGCAGCGCGTCTGCGAGCAAGTGACAGAGCAGGCTCTCTGTGTTTTTGTCAGGCTGAGATTGGTGCTGTTCCTTTGGGGATAATCCATGTTGTGAAATTGGAGTGCAGTAGTGGAATATCAATCCCCTCTCCTCCTTTCTCTCTCTCTTTCTTTCCCTCCCCTTTGGAGTTAAAAAAATGAGAGACAGCTTAAGTTTTCTTCTTCTAATATGAACCTCTCCATGACACCACCTTTCCATGAAGATTTGAGGGGGTGTCATGTGTATCTTTTATAAAACAGTTCTACTATCAATTAATTCAAAAACACCAGGTTGGGATTTCTGGCGTAAATTTCATTTTTTTTGTATTCATTCTCTTGCCCTCCAAAACAGTTTTAACCAGGTTTTTCCACTTTAAGCATTGCCAAGAAATGGATACTGTCACTCTGCAGCCAAGTTGAGGGTATTCGTGCACGTTCATTTGTACACTCATCTGTCTTTACATTACATGTTCATTTGTGTATCTCCCTTTGGCTCCCCTTCCTCATTTGAAAACTGTCAAATGTAATGTGAACTAAATGGAGGGCAAGAGAATGAATTCACAAAATGGAAACTTATGCCAAAAATCACAACCTGGTGTTTTTAAATTACTTGATAGTAAAAGTGTTGTATAAAAGCAACATGATAGCCCCTCAAATCTTCATGGAAAGATGGTTGTTATGGATAAGTTGCCTCCTTTTTTGACCTCTCTCTCTCTCACACACATTTTAAGAATGAATGGAATGTTGACGTTGTTCAGTTCAAGCATTAAAGTATGTCAAGTGCGGAGTGATTAGTCTACTAGCAGTGAAGAGTCAGTGGGGTTGTGCCAGGACATCGCCACTCATGGAATACCTCTTGTCCACTTAGAAATGAATAAACTGTTCGACCGGATCTAACTGTTGTGTTGAGATTTGAAGTTTTTGAAGTCTGTGGATATGTTAACATGAAACTATTTTTTTAAAAGGATGTCTAAATTTGAGAGTTATCATAACAAGGAACTCAAAACCCACTAATTCATAGTTTAAATGTCTTATGCTTGTCATGGAGTGTGGCAGTTTGTATACTCTCTCTCTCTCACACACACACACACACACACACACACACACACACACACCATTTAGCCTCCTAGAACAACCAGCTTTGAGGGCAGTAGCCTCAACTCACACTTCAAAAATGCTGACCCTTGTTTGACTTTAACTGAAAGCTCACTGAGTTCCTTTTAAGAGAAGTGGGAGTCACCAACCACTTCCTGGACCACTGTGACCAGCACACACACAGTGAGTGCATCAGATGAGATGTGAGAGCTCTAGGTGAGGCTGGACAAGCACATGATTCAACAAAATAAATAAAACAATGAGAAGCACGGCTTATGGGATCCAGATTCCATTCCTAAAAAGGAAATACCCGTGTGTATGGTTCACCAAAAGTTACCCCGAAATGGCTCCTCACCAGTGACTTGCATGTGCACCAACATTTCCACAATAGTGCATTTACAGCATGAGCATTGGTCATGTTGGTTCTTTTCATCCCTTTCAGACAATGTCAACAGAACCCAACCCACACAAGTTCCCAAATCCCGCCCCACACACACACAAACCCAACCCCATATGGACACTGAAACCTGGGGTGAAAATCGCTGTAAGGGAAGAGCTGTGTAACACCTAACACAACAGGGCCTCCACATCTGGGTCTGAGTCAGCCCATTCAAACAAAGATCTTTCCTGGAGAAGTTAGTTTGAGATCACAATGTGATCTAAGAGCAAGGTGTTCGAGTAAAGACAAACAGAAAAGTGTCTCACTGCTTTGAGTTAACAATGGCATGTTTATTCTTTGTATGCTTAATGGTCTACAGCAAAGGCATAAAAGTGCTCAGTAAAAGCAAATGTGTTGACTCTTTCAGTCATTCTTTGAGTGTCAGAAAGTGCTTGGGGAGAAAAGCTAACAAGGGACTTTATTGTTCCTTGTAGAAGCACTTAAGTCTTATGGCCTTGTGAACCCCAATCTCTACGTCTCTTAAAATGTGCATTAGTGCAATCTGAGTAGAAACAAAAACAGCGCAGAGCATGCTAGCTTTTAAAAAATCCTTTCAAACTTTATTACATTGCCTTTAATGATAATTCATTGTCAAATACACAATATTGGCAGTCTACAATACCAATAAAATAAAACAACCGTACAAAACATGCTATGTGGAAAAATGTATTGAAACACTTTATAGTACCATTAAATGCAATGTAACATGCTAATTATTGGTGTGTAACACCACAATGATCTGTGCTCAAACATACCTATCCCGATCATAGTATGTAAGTAAAACACATGTTTGTGCTGTTACTCAATGCTTCACTAATGTTACAGGGTACATTAATATAAAGTGAGCTGTTCTTCCTAATAATGGCTAGGTTCTGTAATATTACCCCAAAACCAATGAAACATCCGGTTCTTGTCATTGTGGTGGGGGTATGTCGGTGGTGTCTGCTCCCAATGCCCACAGGGCCTTGTGTGATGAGGAAGTGGGTTAAATGGCCACATCCTGATGTAGGGACAGGACAACTCTGACAGATCCCTGAAGCAAGTGCCCAAAATGCTTCCCTTATCTCTCCCTCTCTTGCCTCACTCTCATCAACCTATGACGGCTGACATGGTGGGGCTGTTTACATTTTTTAAAAATCAATGTTGTAATGAAAGAACTTGGTCAAGGTGACCATTTTGATGGGAGCTGTGCCAATTTAGACTTGAGGCCTCAGAGTTTGATTGGGTAAATCTGTTATTAACCTGCAGTCATGGATTAACTGACAGCACTCTCTCTTTCAATTTATCCACTCTTTCATGAAGGTCTCTAACTCATTGAACTGATTCTATGCGACAAGGGCCTTCTTTTCATCCACCAACTGTACCCTTGGACTATACACTTTATTTATTAATTGAAAAAGCAATTCTCATTTTCTCTAGAGGCTTTTTAATGAAGAGAGAACATTCTAAGGCCAGTTATTCATCAAAAGTCAAAATCAAATTCATTTATAAAGCACATTTAAAAACAACTCACGTTGACCAAAGTGCTGTGAATTAAGAGGCAAGTGTCTGTCTCTGGGACTTTCAATGGTAACCATACTTACTATACTTATGATGAAAATAATTATAATAATAATAAACAACCCCAGCTTCTCATGTCTCAACAGATTTGCAATAAATGAGGGGCAAAGAGAGGGAAAAAAACAGTCAGTAACTCCAAAATTAGAATTTTATTCAGATGGTTGGGGTCAGAGATGAATCATTTTTATTCCAGTACATAAGATTATCCACAAAGCTCCTTCAAAAACCTTTCCCTGTCTTAAAGCTGATTCAATAATTAGTGCCGACGGTGTCCAACATCCCCCCACCCCCCTTTTTGGTAGAAATTCAAACAGTTGTGCTGACAAGATTGTTATTTTTTTCTGTTTTTTATTGAATTATTTTCTTCATATTTTTTACAAAAGACTCTCATACCTTCTACACATTATATGCCACCCAGTTATGTTTTTTGTATTTTTTTGTAAATAAATTTTGGAAATAACTTTTTTTTTTTTGCTGTTGTGAAAAGATAAAAACATGCAAAACTTGAATTTGTAGTCCAAATTATACATTAACAAGTTCTGAACTTTTTGCTCTTCTTCATAGACTACATCAAAAGAAAAGAAAAGAAAAAAAAACATTATGTACACACATTTTCTTTACAGTGAAGTAAAAATTGAAAGTACCAGATGAGGACTAAGGCAAATGAAGTGTACATGAAATTAGAACAAAATAAACAATTTTGTTGTTGTTGTTTGTAAAATACTACACCACTTCAGAAAGAAAAAAAAAGAAAAACTTCTTTTGCTACAAAAGTATGATGTATGACTCCCTTTATTTGCAACCAGCTGCATGTGTTTAATTTTTAGTGAAAAAAGACTAAAATTCTAGCGTACTGTACAGTGCTGTTCTCTGATTTTTTTTTTTTTGCCCATCCATGTTAATGTCCATGTTATCTTTGCAATTCACTTAAATATTCAGATTTTCAACAAAACAGCAGTATTGAGTAACCAAAAAAAGCATGTAGATGCATACCATTGTAACATACTTTCTGTTTTGAAATCACTCCAAAAACCATTAAAGCCTTGAACATAAAACTAATCATTCAGATTCAAAAAATGTACAAAAAGGCACATTAAATCCCAGTGCTTCTGTACTGTGAACTTCAAGTTTGACTGAGCGCGCTCCGCACCCAACAATCCAAACAGAATGACAGTTCACCAATGTCCCGTCCCCCTCTGACAACACGACTGTCTCACACTCCTAAGCCTTCAACAAGCATATGTATGCGCAGAATACAACAATAAGCCTAGGGTTGTTTTTTTGTGATTTGTGTTTCATTGATTTATGAACTTTTTAACTATGTAAAATCTTTTCCATTGTCATTCAGTCCGTGTGGGGGAATATCAGTTATCAGAAGCTGTCCTCGTTCATCGACCGGAGAAAGAAACAACACAAATAAAATGAAACTTTCTTCCCCCATTTTCACTGCTCTGTTCTCATCTTCCACATCCGAGAGAGAGAGAGAGAGAGAGAGAGAGAGAGAGAGAGAGAGAGAGAGAAAATGTTTTAGTCGTCGCTTCCGCCGTACATATCTGCGAGTTTCCTGAAGCGTGGGCCCCAGTCGTTGAGGTAATCGTAATCTTGGTCCCCTCCGCTGCTGGAGGAGTTGATGGAGCTCAGGGAACCAGCCGTGGAGCCGCTGCCCTCGTAGTCGAACACCAAGAGGGAGTCGTATGGCGGGGCCGTGGGGTCGTTATCAGCTGCCTTAAGTCCCTGTGCAGAGGAGGACAGAGGAGAAAAAAATGACAGAGTGAGGATGATTGAAGATTGCAAAGGATTCTGGGGACTAAAATGGTCAAGGGGCTGTTCAAAGGCCTTTCACAAGGTTTAAACTTGTGTACCCTTCAGAATTCATACACGCCATTCATCAAGTCAGCATATGCTGAGGAAATCAGGCCCATGTCAGGGGTTACATGTGGAGGAATGTCAGTACAAGGCTGTGGGGAGGGTTCAGAGGTTGGAAATCCTCTTCTGTCTGTGTGATGTGAGATTATCCAGAGTTTGGAGAGGATCCTAAAAATCCAGGATTGACCCCCCCACCCCCGACCCAGCCAGAGGAATGAACAGATATCACAATTTCATACCGTGATTAAAACTTTTTTTTTTTTTTTTTTTTTACGTAGGGCCAAAATTATTATTTAAAACTAATGACAATACTGGACAATAAAGCAAACAAAACGCCTCAAAATATTTCCAAAGCACCAAGGCCAACGCAGCATGATCAAAGTGCCATCATCAAAGCACCATGTTCAAAGCACCATGGCCAACGCACCATGGTCAAAACTCCATGGTCAAAGCACCACGGTCAAAGCACCACGGTCAATGCAAATACTTGCTTCTGGCTGGCAGGCAGAATCTGTTAGGGCTTTTTCAGGACCTTCGGAAAATAAATCTGGTGGAAGAAACTCCAAGCATCTGAGTTTTCTGACTGAGCCTTGTCTTTTAACTTCATGTCTTAACACCGAGAGCATTGTGTAAGCACAATATGAAAACTTAGGCATAAAGTATCAAAAAGTATCAAATACATGGAGAAAGAGAAATGGATAGAAAGAGAGAGAGAGAGAGAGAGAGAGAGAGAGAGAGATAGAGAGAGAGAGGGAGAGGGAGAGGGAGAGAGGGAGAGGGAGATGGAGAGGGAGAGGGAGAGGGAGACAGTGTGATTGTGCAGGTTCAGTGAACTCAATATTCCCAGTGCGATTCCCTGCGACATACGGATGGCCGGGCTTAGTTGGGGCCAGAAATCCGGAGAGGCTTCCGGCTCTGCCGGTGGAGCATTGGAGATAAACCAGACGCACGGACATGAAAACAGCATGTCTGACAGCAGCGCTCACTCTCTCCCCTGCATCTGAAGATCGGCTCACAGCCTCTCACTGACTAGGGAGAGGAAAAAAAAACACCTAAATCCGCAACCGTAACTACAGTGCTTCCGACAGCTTGCCAGACTCCACCGCCATTTCACCAAAGGGCAAACAAGAGTGAAATTAATAAGATTTATCTATTAACAAAAAACAGCACTGAAAGGCTGATCGTAGAATGAGCTGCATGATTTATGGGGGCTCCAGTCTGCGTTTATGCGTTATCGCCCTCTCGTTCTCTGTCTGTCTCTCTCTCTCCCACCCTCTGTTTCTGTAAAATGAAAGAGGCAGGTGAAAAAAACACAGCGCCTCCGCACCTCACAATTATTTTCCACTTGTTAGCTCTCGTTAAGTGTTTGCTCAGGGCTGTGGTGCTGATAATTTGCCCTGAAATATGACATATGGATCATTCATTACAATTATAGCTGTTGCTGCTCCAGTGGTTAGCACCTCTATGCCAGAGTTAGCACCTCACTGGCAGTGTGTGTGCGTGTGTGCGTGTGTGTGTGTGTGTGTGTGTGTGTGTGTGTGTGTGTTGGGTGGGGTTGAGGGGGGCCAGGCCTATGATGGAGCTCGCCTGGGCATTCCATTGGAGTGAGTCGTCAGCGGGGCACGAGACTACAGTCGGCCATCTTCAGCGGATCACCATACCACGGCTACCGCTAATAGGCTCCCAGGGACAAGGGGCTCGCTATGGTCCAGACTCGCTACTTACCAAACACAGGCAGCCAGCCAGACTGGGTCCCCATTAAACCTCTCCAACCCTCCCTGCACCCCTGAACTCATCCCATCTCTGAATACTAACCCTTAAGAGCCAAGATGCAGTTGCCATGTAGAGATAGCTGAGGAAAAGGAAAGTGACAAGGGCTCAATCACCCTTCTCCAGAAGAGGTAATTTCTTTCAAGCTGGGACACAAGTGTGATGCCCTAGCTGAACTATGAAATAAACAATAAACAACCTTGCCTGAAATAGCTACATGCTTGGCTAAATAGCACAGTCCAGAATATAATCTCTACCTAATGGATGTAGTAAGCAGCATGCCAGCAGGCAGGAACAAACAGTCAGGGAGCAATATGCAGTAGGGTTCTGCATTGGATTTCAGATAGCCCCTCCAAAGCTGCCAAATCACTGCAGGTGGGTAATACTGCACCTTTCACTTGAGCAGAGTGACTGTGAGGCGTCACCTGTATCTAACCAGGAGACGTGGCCTCAGGTGAAGAGGACTGAACCTGCCTGGGGCTGCGGCGGGAGGCTGCCTCTATAATCACACCATTGTTTTTGCCACCAAGTGGCCGGATTCTTCGGCGGATTTGCTCTCCTCTAATTAACCACCCCTGTGCCCCTCTCCGCTGAGACGCCACTCCAGACTCTCAGGTGCCCTTTCATGTGGATCTGGGCGAGCGGTGAGGCTGCTGATCAGGAACCGGGCACACCGCGTGGTGCCGCCGCCTCCATTCACTGATTGCATCAGGCCTGCATGCTGGGTAAGTAATGAAATAGTCTGGGACCAGCGGACGCGTCCTGTTTGTGGTGAGGCCAAAAAAAAAGGGAACAAAATGAAATCTCTTAGTCCTTATCTCCCTGTCGATCGAACAGAAAAAGATGGAATTTAGGATCCTTCTGCTGTCTCTCTCTCCTCTCTGCTTCCAATGGGCAAGAAAAATGGAATAAAAATGTTAAAAAAAAAAAAAATACATTTTTTTCCAGTCTTTTCAGGTATCGCAACGGTGGTAGGTACATCAAGAAAAAGCTGGCTGACACCAAACTGAGCCGACAAGTACAGAAAACCTGCACAAGGAACTTTTCTAAGAAGGCGTGAGGGAGAGGCAGAGCGAGAGCTAGAGATAGGGAGTGAAAACTGAACAAGCAGACCCTAATCCAAAAAACATGGGACGCAGCCAGTGACTTTTAAGAGAACAGCCGTGAGACTGGAGTCTGTTGGAGCTGGTTAAAAATACATGGCCACGCTTCTCATCTCGTAGCTCACCCTTCATGAATGAAGTCAAGCAGTGCCTGCAGTGCGAGAGATAGGAGCCAAACAGCCCTGAAGGGCAAGACCGTGTCCGTGTCCACCACCTCCTACACGACACGTACAATGCACGCATCAACAATTATGCACCCATTAAAAATAACGAAATAAATATACCTATCCAACAAATATATTCAAACTGAAATGGTATAAATGTGACAAATGCCGCTGTCTTCTGCCCATGAAGACAGCTGCAGCGGCGCAGATGGGAGAAAATATTCCAGTCAAGGAGAGTTTTTTTTTTGTCAGGGCCATGATCAAAGACTACAAAAGGAAAATGCCAGGCCCATGGCAGATAAAAGCTAAACCCTCCATGACGACTCACAGATGTGTCTGTTCTTGCCAGAACCATTGAGAAGAATGCGTTTTTGGATGACAGAACATTTAGCAAATTAGTTTAACTGGTTCCTGGCTTAATCTCATTTTGGTTGATTTTATTTTTCATGTGGCTCTTGCGTGATATCCACATGCTATGAAGGGATGAGTCCGGCAACTATACTACAGTGTGGAGCAAAATCGTATAACCATAGGTTATTCTATCTGCCAAGCACATTTTCGCTCACATTCATATACAAAAACTAATGTTAAGCTGGAAGTAATTTAGCAGCAATGTGAAGAAGCACTGCAGCTGGCCAAATGTTCATCCTAGTACAGAAGGTCAGTCAAGCTGTCTGGGTGAGAAGTGACACGGCATGGATCAAGACTCCTCCACTGCAATCCAATATGGCTGGAGCCCAACACATCCCCCCCCACACACAATATCTCTGCTCTGGCACTCCCACCCAGCTCATGGCCCCAGATCATGTGAGGTGAGACTGAGACTGAGACAGAGCACTTCGAGAGGCGCCTGCCAGCATCCAGGAAAATCGGCCAATACTCTTGGTATTTAAGTGGTAAAGGTTCTTTCTTGTTCTTGGGGAATGAAAAAAAAAAAAAAAGCTCTGCCAGCCCAAATCTGAGCTCAGTCGGAGTCTGGGGCCCCACATTTTGTATCCTGCCAATGAGTGAGCACATGGGGTGGGCTAAGGTGATACCATGGAAAAGGGCATGCTGCTTTCCAAGTCAGTGGGCCTGGAGAAGAGTGAGCCCATCAATGCCGCTTCTTCAAAGACTGATGAATCTAGGCTACCGAGACTTAAATCTAGACTACACCCATGTGTGAGGCTACTAACTAATCCCTAGCCCACAGTTAACCCAGTGAAATGCACGAGAGGCCAAATCCAGGTTAAGGATACATGTGAGCATGTGGTAGATTTCTGATTGGTTGGCGCCCCTTCCCCCCACCCCCTTACCTCGTTGATGAAGTCACCGATGTCGCCGGGGTGCGGGGCGGCCGACCTGATGGGGTACTGGGGCTCAGGGTGGAGGGGCCGCTCGTCCATGCGGCGGATCCCCACAGGCTTGATGGCGTCCGGCTCCATGGTGTCCGGCTGCTGGAGCTGGCTCAGGTCGTAATCCTGCAGGAGGAGAGGCAGAGCAGATGGGCCAGTCAGCGGGACACAGCCAAAATACACCAACCAACCCACACACACACACACACGCCAGCATGCAGTCACGCATGCACACAGACACACACACACACACACACACACACACACACACACACACACACACACATGTATGCAGTAATAAGGCATGCACCCAAACACCTACACTGTACGTTCACATAAACACACTGGTACACATATGCACTCTCTCATACACAGAGCCATATGCTTACACTCCTACAAATAAAAACATATATGGATGTTCTCATACATTTACATACATTTATATATACTATACATTTATTTTATGTATGTAATGAGGGTCTGAACCTGTGGGTAACGAACAGATGGGTTTCACACCTTCTCTTTGCACCACACACTGAGCCAAGGAGCTGCATGGATATCTCTCTCTCTCCCTTGATGAAACTACAGACAGCAAATCCAAATACTGCATAACAATGAGACTCTTTCCACTAACACCTCCATCAATAATACACCACCGTAACACTACACTATTCATCACGACAGCTGCAACTAGGGAGAATCGGATGAAACTTGCGTGGCGCGAACTTATTCATGGCCAGCATCTATGTTAAATGCACAGGCGTGAGGGATTGAGGCCAAGTGCGCTGGTAAACAAAGTGTGCGGCGTGTAAAGGCGGCCTAGCCGTGGTAAAGGTGAACTGTGCTGTTCTAATCGGGCCCCAGACACGGAATGGTGGATACACATAAGCTCGGGCCTAATCCTATTAACATCGCCAAGGCAACCTGACAGCCTGGTGCTTTGTGCTGTGTCACAGTGCTGGGGAGGGACGGACTTGGCCGCACGGGGCCGCTGGGGGTCTGAGGGCAAGAGCTACGGGATGGACGCGGAGGTGGAGAAGTTGCCGCACCATAATACCCATGGGGGAGAGGGAGAGCGAGGGAGAGAGGGAGAGAGAGAGAGAGAGAGAGAGAGAGAGAGAGAGAGAGAGAGAGCATGGAAGATGGAGGGTGGGGGGGTAGGGTGACTGGAGAATGAGGACAGTAGGTGCCACGGCAGGATCTGAGGGCTTTAATAAGACCGTGTGATGGATTGGCTCTCGTTATGAGATTTCCACTAATCCATCCATCTCAAACGTGCTGCTCGCTCGCTTACTTGAAAATCCTCGCTAGGCTGCTGGTGAGCCAGGAGCCTCGCAAGAGCGCGCGAAACCCCACGTACGCCTGCGTACGGCCTAAGTGAGAAGCCGCTGCTTCATAAACACATAGATGCCGAGCCCCTTCATTGACTGGCGGAGGCCAAGTGGTTTAAGCTCTGAATTAGCCTCACTCCGAGATATGAACAAGTCAACGTTTGCACACTCACAGACTGAGACAATACAAACCAGAATGTTCACTCTGTACACAACACAAACACACACAAACACTCGGCAAGATAAGAACTTAGACAAACAGCGACCGTGAAGCCCACAAACACGGTAATCTATGAACACACAGGCCCAAGCGGCCACAAAGAATCATTTACGTGTACACTGAGCCCAGGACACAAAGACGGCCTCACGAGATGAGCAACTTTCTGGGTCACAGCTGCTCGCCCGCGGACAAGCCACAACCCTCATTCTACTAGATGCCACCAGTGTTCTCTCCCTCTCTCTCTCTCTCCATCTCTGTGTGACCCTCACACTATCCTCTCAAAGATAAGGGTCCAGGGTCACCCACCAACCAACTACATGACCCCTTTTGGGGGAGGTCAGCTCCTGCCAGGGGCAACCATTTTCCACACAAAGGAACAAACTCTGTCTCTCTCATTTCTCTCTCTCTCTCTGTCTGTCTGTCTCTCCGCTGTAGAGTCCATGCTGGGCACATTCCAGTCCTGCCCTCCTCCCCCTTCCCTGCTGAGGGAAAACAACAGCGGCCAGGGCGCGGAGCTCTGGCTCTGCAGAGCGTGCCCTCCTGACTAACAACAGCTGCCCTCACTTAGCCAATAGGAGCGCTTCCAGGCAAAGGTCTCGCACCTGTGGAACTTCACAGTAGAAAAAAAAAACTAAAAAAAAAGGACCTCTGGTTCAAGAGAAGCTGAGAAATTCAAACAGGCTGCTGGGTTGGGCCTAAGCCTGAGCTCGTTTCATGCGAGCCTCGTTTCAGTGCTGCTGTAAGGTAAATGAGCCTCTGTGTTGAAATGCTGCCAACAACATCACGACTTAGGGACAAGGTAAAAAGGAATACCTTCATCAAAGCGCCTGTAATTACCATGCAAATAGGCTCTGAGGTACAAAAAACACTTTAATAATATCCTCCAAAGAAACGAGACCGGAACGCCGTCTGATTTCTGATGAGACACAATCAGCCGTCCTGCCTCAGAAGAGACGGTCCATCTCTGCATGCACGGCAGCAGCGGACACACAGATCTTAAATAAAGTCAGCTGTTTTGGAGGAGACACTTTGGCACTTCCATTATCTTCACAGTGGGAGGGAGGTAGGGAGCAGGTGAGTATGTGTGTGTGAGAGAGAGAAAGAGAGAGAGAGAGAGAGAGAGAGAGAAAGAAAGATGAGATGGCGAGGTGAGCACCGCAGAGACATGATGGCTAGTCGCGCTCATTTTTCACCGCTCACGCTATCTCCTCCGAGTACCGCCACACCGCCGCTCCTCCAGTTTGGCGTGAAATGGAGGCTCGCCTCACCCTATAAATCCTCCACTCCCAACTACCCCTCATCTTTGACGGGAGTATTTTGTCTGAAACTCTGCTTCCCTTTTCTTTCCCTCCCACCTGTACTCTCTCTCTCTCTCTCTCCCTCTCTTTCGTCTCCCAGGAGAGTGTTTAAATCACTGACGTGTGTGGACTCTAACAATTATCTACCCCAGCGATGGCGGGCGAATTGGCTTCAAGGTCGTCCCATTAGAACAGAATAAGCGTCATTAACGTCTGTCTCTCCACTGAGGCTGACTCTCTCAATTATATTACCTGCACAATTAGAGGCCTTGAAGGCAATTCAGGACTGTGCGTGGGACTCATCCCTTTCACCTGCGCTGGAGCACTCCAGCAAATGTAGGTGCTACCGGCAAGGATACTATCCATTAGCATTGTAATGCGCTAAGCTGCCCAGCGCTAAGCTGTCTTCTGTTCTGATTGTAAATGAGCACGTGTGCGTCTGTGTGAGTGTGTGGTCTGTGTGCATGTATGTGAGTGTTTGTGTGTGAGTTTGTCTGTGTGTGTGTGCGCTCTCTCTGCCGTACCTGGTCCTCCTCTCCTCCGCCCTCCTCGTCGTACTTGAGGATGTTGTCTCTCACATCGTCTTCTGGGTCAATGAGGAGCTGCTTGGCCTGACGCTCCTTATCACGACGCTTCATCCAAACCACGAACAGCAACACCAGAACTAGAGATAGTGATGGAGAGAGAGAGATGGGGGAGGGGGGGAGGGGGGGTGGGGGTGTTATTATTTCTGTGCAACAGCATCACCGCTGAAAAGACCTGAGAATGACCTCACTAAAGTATCCTGAGCTAAACACGCTGCTTATTTTGCAGTGCTTTCCATCCATCTAATTTTGCATCCAAAAGGAAGAGAAAAATGAATAGAGGTCATCAGGCAGTCAAAATAACAGACTGAAACTGTGAGGAGCAGAAACACAACAGAATCAACAGTTAACAAAGAGAACAAAAAGAGGAGGGAGGTGTGGAGGAAAAAATAACAAGGGTGTGTGTGTGTGTGTGTGTGTGTGTGTGTGTGTGTGTTAGGGGTGGTGAAATATTACATGGCTTTAGCTTGGTTATATTTCCATACACCGCAGGGCACTTAGCGTCTGATCTGGCCTATGTGAGGGGTAATCTGCTGGCCTAATCTGTGGTGTCTGGGTGGGAGGAGGACTCACTCAGCAGGATGATGATGCACAGCAGGATGGAGATGATGGCGCCGGTGCCCAGGCCCGCCGCGATGATGCGCTCCTGGTCCGAGCAGAAGCCGTTGTGGTCACACTGGCACACCTTGACGCGCAGGTAGGAGGTGTTGGACATGGGCAGGTTCCCGGCGTCGGTGATGATGATGGGGATGTCGTAGAGGCCGCTCTCCAGGAAGCTGAGGCGCAGGCTCACCTGAGCGGCGTCACCTGGGGAGCAGGCAGAGGCAGGGTTAAGGCCGTTATATAATATACATGATCCATTATAGTATGCATTCTATACATTCAAAATAGAGAGCAAGAGAGACTGAGAGGGGAGTAGTTGATGAGGAAGAAATATTGGGTGATATGTATCACAAACCTCAAAGATATCTAACAAATACACAATGAGTGAGAGAGCAGCAAAAAAAAAAAGAGAGATACCCACAAAATACCCATTTTAGCACGCTGACACATCATGTGACCCTCATTTGTGGTGTGATAATCACACGGCTGAATCTCTCCCAGAGAACATTAGCCCCGCCACCCCTGAACTGCTGTCTCCCCAAACTCAACCCTGTCATCTCACAGTCATTACTGCTAACAGACACATTTTCTCTCCATAAACTTGTACCTGAAAAACGTCATCAATGCAGTTAATCCAAAATACACTGGGGATTTAGATTGGGGGCTTAGAAATCCCCTGAATACCTCTCGATAATGCAGCTTAGGGATAAAACAGCCTTTCCTATAATCCCTCTCTGCCATTTATCCTATTAAATATTTATTCAATGCATTTGTGGCTCTGTACCTTTAATCACTGACACATAACCAATGACACATTACTTCATTCGCTTGTGTTCATAACGAGCATAATCAATTAAAAAGGTGTTGCCTGGCTTGCCAGCATTCATTCTCCCTCCTTCCTGTCTGACTGATAAGATAAGGAGAACTCTGCGTTAGGAATGTCCCCGGTTACACATGCGACAACGACACTACCGCACCCTGAATCAGGGAGGCAGATTCCTCCTTAAGAGTAGCGCCCTTCATTTCACCTCGCACAAAATGCAACATTCGTGTGGATGAGCCCTTCATTTTCGTTGCTCCCTACAGAATCATCTGCGCCCTTCCTCCCTTAAAGCCAAACGCTGCATACAGAGTGCTTGTGCCCTACAGACACAGCATGAAGACTCACAAACTGACAGCCGCGGCACAGAAAAGGCGACGAGCGCGCTGCAAAATTGGCGTGGATCCCTGCGGGCACACACTCGGCTAAATGTGCCATTCCCTTAAAAGCCCATGGCCTTTGGGCCATTCCTCACAGGGCCCGTCCCTGTTAAACACACAGACGTGTGTATGTTTGTGCGTGTGTGTGTGTGTGTGTGTTCGTGTGTGTGTGTGTTACCGTTGATGCGCGTGATGGTCCAGTTCTTGCGGACGTCGGTGGGCTTGTGGGGGAGCTCGAAGGTAAAGGGCCCAGCATTGGAGTTCAGGTCCCCATCGATCGCCGTGATGTTGATGAAGTTGGGCTCGGGCTTCTCACACACCTCGGCCTCCGAGGGGAACACCACAGGGGCGTTGTCGTTTATATCCAGCAGGTAGATCTGCAGGGTGCCCGTGCCACTGGCAGGAGGGAAGCCTATGAAAACAAACATACACACACACACACACACACACACACACACACACACACACACACACACACACACACACACACACACACACACACACACACACACACACACACACACACACACACACACACACACACACACACACACACACACACACACACACGCACACACACATACACACACAAATTCATGTTAATAGTACACAAATGTGTGAATGCTAACATGTAAACAGAGCAGTAATTATATGCTTGGTTGACTTGATGAATGTGACAATATGAACTGAAGGTATTTCACATATGACAGAGAAGAAGAACTTTACTGGATCAGCAGGTCGGCATTTCTCTTGGCCTTCCCTCATCGCTACACATCCCCCAAACACAGACAGTGATGAATCTGACCCATGTGTATACATTTACATGGGAATGCTGCTGTGCAGGCTGCTCTATGAAGGGCTGGGGCTGGTGAGGGTGGGTGCCTGGGAAGGATGAGGGGTGGGGTGGGGGTGGGGAGCAGGCTAGAGGAGAATACTTAATCAGGCCTGCCTGGGGCCCTTCGCACACAGCTGCCCAGTCACAGCACTCCGTATTCACAGGCCTTAAGAGGCTTTCTTCATGCAGGCCACGCTCGGAAGGGGCTGCTCGGCCTATCCAGCCCCATTAATGCTGAGAAACCTCTTTATCGGGAAGTTCTCTAAGCCTTGCCGGCCTCGGCTGGGCTAGGCCGTGCTTCGCGGAGCAAGGCGGAGGAAAAAAATACATCCTGCTAGTCCGAGGGAGAAAGGTGAACGCTTCCCTTCCCCGAGTCGTCAGCTAACACCTCTCTCCTTGCCTCTGAGAGGTGACTGCTTTTTAATGTCTGCTGGCTCTATTTTTATAACGCTTGACGGAACAAGAGTGGCAGTCTGTCACTCCTTGCCAGCATTCAAAGTGACATTCAATCAGTTTTGGAAGATTAACAAAGATTCTTTTTTTTTTACCCTCCCCAACATGTTTTTCTTCTATTGAATGTTAACACATCACAGCCTGGCTGCCCTAGTCCTAACAAGGCATCTCAGGATTACAGTTTGTCAGGCACCCGACAATGTAATGATATCGCTACAACTGTAAGCAGGTTTCCCGTGCTCTTGTAAGAGGTGTAAATCCAATCTTTGAGTAACCCGAGACGCTAAACCTTATTTTTCCCACTCCAAGAAACGATTGAGTTACATACCATTATCTGTGGCCAGGAACGTAGCGTTGTACATATTATTGCTCACATAAGGCGATTCCCTGTCCAGCATGGCAATTGTGGAGATGCGGCCGTTATTGGGGTCGATGCGCAGCCAGTTGGCCGGGTCGGAGAGCTTGGAGTATCTGCAGAGAGGGGGGTGTGACAGAAGTCCAGATTAGAAACCTTTGATTTATCACCACAATCTCCCACGAGGCCCAGCAGCCCACTAAATCTTTAACAGTACACCCGGCTCAGCAGGTTAGAGGCGAGCTGACCGGCCGCCAGGAGCAGGCTGGTTCAGAGCTCTCGTTGGGAGGTGCTGGTGGTGGTGGTGGTGGGGGGAAAAAAGTTCTAGTACACAAAGTGGTTTTGTTGAGTGCGCTGTGGAAAAAAAAGAACCACAACTTTCCACCCCACAGAAGGAAGATGATGGCATGGAGTAGAAGGTGGGGGAGCGGGGTGTGGGGGTGTGGCTGCTGCCTACCTGATGGTCTGCTGCATGAAGCGGTCGGGGTCCAGGGCGGTGTAGATGGTGAGCATGGACTCCGCAGGCAAGCCTTCCTCCATCCTCATGGTCCTGGGGTTGGGCTCAAAATAGGGGCTCTCGTTGACGTCGAGGACTTTGATGGAGACTGTAGCAGTGGACTGGCGCGAGCGGTGGATGTTCTGGTCCAGGGGCACCTCGTTCACAGCCACCACTGTCAGCACAAATGTCCGGGTGATCTCGTAGTCAATGGGCTGAAGGGAAACAGACAGAGAGAGAGCGATAGAGAGAGAGAGAGAGAGCGAAAGTGAGACAGAGAGAGAGAGAGAGAGTGATGGAGAGAGAGAGTGATGGAGGGGGAGACGCAAGATGACAGAGAGGGAGTAAGATAAATGGCAAATCGCAACATTAGTCTGCTGGAAATCTTCAGACCGTTACCTATTCCTTTTCCGCAAGAGCCTATTTTCTGAAGGCGCTATTAGGCTGTGTTGTTTCTAAAGCAACGTTTTGATCCTTCACTTTACTGACACACAGAAACTGCTTTGTTGGCTACCAACACCTCACCAAACTGATATAAAACAGCACAACGCCCTATAAATACAGAATATTCTTAAAGCAGTACACTAACAGACTGGTTACTGGAAGCTTCAAAAACATAGTTATCTCTAGCTGAAACTGAAATGGAAATATCTGGGCACGGGACACATGTGACAGGAGAGCAGAAGGGTCCGAGCCTCACCTTGACGACTGTTACAAGGCCCTCATTAGAGGTGGGATCAGTCGGCACGGAGAACCTGCCGGTGGGGTCGCCCCCGGTAATTTTGTACACGGCATTCCAGGCGGGGGTGTTGGGCTGGTCTTTGTCCGTCACCGTGAGGTTGGCCACAATGACATTCACCCGGTTTTCTGGCACCTCACCGTAGAACTTCATGAATAAAACATGGCATTCATATTACTGTGATGGCAGCAAAAAGGATGCTTTGTGAAACAGCAGTGAAACAGTAAAGCAGATTGCAAATAGCTTCTGAAAGTCCCTTTCCTTAAAGAAAGGAAGCACTTTATTAAAAAAAAAAAAAAACTCAGACTTTGAAAAGAACTAAAGTCATTTTGTCTTTATATTACAGAACATTGGCAGTATAATGAGAAACACATCCTTCACAACACAATTTTTTCTCCCATTAAATACCTGCATTTATGGCTCAGTGCGTTCATATGACAGGTGACAGTATTCACAGGGGGACCAGCTCGTGGAAGGGATAGACTGGCACTATAACTCTGTCAACCAATAGGGACTGGTTTGTGTGTGTGTGTGTGTGTGTGTGTGTGTGTGTATGTGTCAGAGGACCACTCCCTATCTTCCAACGAGTGCGTTTGCTTGCTCCTATAAACTGTATAATATTACTCTAATAGCACTAATAGCTCCTCAGTGGTGTAAAATCAGCACTGCTGCGGCGACTTACCGTCTCGGATGTGAACTCGGGTGGGTTGTCGTTGATGTCGGTGACCCTGATGACGGCGGTGGCTGTGTTGGACAGGCCGTACAGCTGGGTTCCCTCCATGTCTGTGGCCTGGATGATTAGTGTGTACTGTGGCACTTTCTAATTGGGAAAATTGCACACACACACAAAGACTTGCTTAATTAACCGGTCATTAAAATGACATATGACATGTTACATAAATGCTGGAAAAAAAATGGAAAGGCTGTGACCGATGAATCATGCATGGAACAGACTAAGCTTCAAATAGTCATAGAATTTATAAACCAAACACAGAGGCCACCATGGTAGATAGATAGACCCCCGCCCCCCCAACATGGTACATCTAAGGCTAAAATCTAAAATTCATGACGCTTTGGCACATTACGAGAGTACCGCTGGCTGCCAAGTTATATTTTTCTGAGGCGCTGCATACCCAATATCATTACCAGCCTAAGAGAGAATCTGCTATCTGATAGGAGCTGAACAGCACAAAAACAATTAAAACTGCCAGTGGGTGTGAATAATGGACCAAATAATAGGTGGCTGCATGTGAGCTTCTCCCCTCTGCGTCCATTACAGCCTAGTGCCGAACACTCCCCTCACCGGGTACCGCAGCTAGGGCTGAGCTGACCGGCACGCCACCTGATTCCCAATCACCACCCAGGAGTCGTCGGACTAATTAGGGCAATAATTCCTCATTAATTTCCGGCGAGGGAGCGGAGCGAGGGGAGGGAAAGAGGCGCAGCGGTAGCGGCCCACTCCCTTGCTCCAGTCCCATCAGACGCCTCGTTTAGAGCAGGACCTGGCGCTCGCAAATGGCTCCTGTCGCCTGATGGCCGCAGAGGCAGCCCACCGTTTCCCTGGTAATAAGGATCGCAGCAATTTACTCTCCCTGTAGCGGCGGCCATTGGGTGCACTACCAAGGCTGCGGACCGGAATTGATTGAGCGTGGGGTCCCTCACCAAATTGCCTTCACTAGACTTTCACTGAGCCTCCGCCTCTCTTGCAAGCGCTCGCTTTTATATTTATTTACATTTTATTTCACTGAGCAAGGCAATCCAATTAAAGCAGGCCGTTGCCATTTATAGATCAGACAGCCACGCATGCATGCCTGCGTGCACACACTCACACACACACACACACATACGCTGGCAGGCATGCTGGCACGTGCACACACACACACACACACACACACACACACACACACACACAAACACGCACGCACAGCAAGGGAAACCAAAAACAAACAAGAAAAAAAAAAACATTTAGTTGCTTGCTGAGGCATGGTTTCTCCATCTCGGGGTAAATAAGTATGAGGTAGGGAGTCCATTTTTGAGCTCATTTTTGGCAGGGTTAATCAATAGTGTGAAGAGAGGCTCATTACTTCAGCAATGCACTGAACATCAGTACAACAGCGAGAAGCCCACATCTTCATTATGGCATAATCCTAAGGCCATATCTGTGTGCAGCCAAACAAAACGGTTGACCTATGCAAATTTGCCGCCACAGTCACGCTGGGCTAACTTTAACAATATTGATCAATCAAACTAATATTATGCGGCACCAAAGTTGGTTAAAAACTATTAATGCGAATACAATTACCATAAACATCTAGAGAACACACACACACTCAGGCATAAAAGCTGTAAAACACATATACACATGCACACAAAATAAAGAGTTTTCATATTAGCACGCAAACACACAGACACACACAGACACACAGACACACAGACACACAGACACACAGACACAGACACACACACACACACACACACACACACACACACACACACAGCTCTCACCTCTCTGTCTAGGCCAGCGGCCATGGTGATGATGTTTCCGGTCTCGTTATTGATGGTGAACATGCTGGGGTTGGGGTTCTCGGGATTCTGGGACAGGATCTTGTATCTAAGCATGCCATTTGCGGTTTTAGGGTCATCCTTGTCGGTGGCGGTCACAGTCATCACAGACGTCCCTAAAGAAGGCAAAGACCCACGGCGGTTCATAGATGAACATTTAACGGAATCTCTGTCATCATGAATATGACTAATCACCACAGGCCATTCAGTTTCCAGACCACTGTTTGACTGTTCCACTATTAGGACTTGAGTTTGGACTTGAGCATGCACAGTACTCTGGTGTGTGTATGTGACTCTAGTGTGTGTATGTGACTCTGGTGTGTGTATGTATCTCTGGTGTGTGTATGTGACTCTAGTGTGTGTATGTGACTCTGGTGTGTGTATGTATCTCTGGTGTGTGTATGTGACTCTAGTGTGTGTATGTGACTCTGGTGTGTGACTCTGGTGTGTGTATGTGACTCTAGTGTGTGTATGTGACTCTAGTGTGTGTATGTGACTCTAGTGTGTGTATGTGACTCTAGTGTGTGACTCTGGTGTGTGTATGTGACTCTAGTGTGTGTATGTATCTCTGGTGTGTGTATGTGACTCTAGTGTGTGTATGTGACTCTGGTGTGTGTATGTGACTCTAGTGTGTGACTCTGGTGTGTGTATGTGTGTGTATGTATGACTCTAGTGTGTGTATGTGACTCTGGTGTGTATGTGACTCTAGTGTGTGTATGTGACTCTGGTGTGTGTGTGTGACTCTAGTGTGTGTATGTGACTCTAGTGTGTGTATGTATGACTCTAGTGTGTGTATGTGACTCTGGTGTGTATGTGACTCTAGTGTGTGTATGTGACTCTAGTGTGTGTATGTGACTCTAGTGTGTGTATGTGCCTCTGGTGTGTGTATGTGACTCTGGTGTGTGTATGTGACTCTACCTGGCTTTGAGCCTTCCGCTATCGATCCGTTCCAGATCTGGTGGATAAATTCGGGCCGGTTGTCGTTCATGTCGATGACATTGATCACGATGTCGATGGGGTTCTCTACCTGGTTGCCGTTGAGGTCCACAGCGTGGGCCCTCAGCTGTATGGAGAGAGAGTCCAAACATGTAAACGCAGCCATAGGCATGCATGGGCACACACGCCCACAGACAGTCACAGTCACAGCCACAGCATTCCGTACCTACTGAATGCTTAACCACTCAGAAACTACCAGGGTACCTTCCTTTCAAGCAATGAACCTTGGACCAGAAGAGCAGCCAAAAGCTAACTCTAGCTTTTCTCCTTCTCTCTCTCTCTCTCTTTTTTCCACCACCTGTGTGTGTGTGTGTGTGTGTGTGTGTGTGTGTATGCGGGGCTCAGAACTTTTGTGTGATTTTCATGTTATCCTTGGACTGCATCCACCCTGTAACATCTGTCTCCCATTTTCTCAGGGATAAAAAACAGAAAAGAATAGGATGAGAGGATGAATGGATGGAGGGTGGAGGGAGAGAAGAATGGAGAGAATGTGAGGCTTAATCACTTCTCTTAAAAGTGCAGGGCCTAGAGAAATGCTCCCGCCCATTAAGCAGCCATTCCAACCTGCAATTTAGTCGTGTCTGCCACTTGCAGGTATGCTTCTCCCATACCAAAGCTCCTATTGTTGCCATCATAAAAGAACAAGAGGGAAGGATGCCCTGACTTCAAGAGAAGCGCACCTTTCATTCCTGCCATGGCACTGGAGGGGGGGCAGCGGCTTTTGTGCTGACGTTAGTGCTCGCCCCTCCTCATTCTCAAGGCCTTCCAACTCGGATGCCTGGAATTGATTCGTCTGAATTCCCAGAAGGTCGCGTTGAACTTGTGTGTGTCCTCTAACACTGCTCTTTCACGTTGTTTCGCTTTAAAGTTCTCTGCTAATCGAACATGCATGAGCGAGGGGCCTTGAGAGCGACACTCTCGGCAAAAAAGGAATAATACCTCAGCTTCCTCTCGCATTTAATAAAAAGAGTTTTCTATTCATATTCTATGTTCTCACAGATTGACTAAACAATTTTCGTCCTCCCTACTTTGACGCATTGTATTGATCATTATAGCTGTTGAAATGCTTTTAGTGTGGCTCACGTTATTTGTGTGGATGTGGGCGCTCGACTTACGTGGAAGTTTGAGATGTGCTCTCGGTCCAGGGGCCTGTTGACAGACAGCTCTCCAGAGACGGGTTCGATGAAGAAGATGCCAGTGGGGGGCTGGTCTGCTCCTGGGCCAGTGACGCTGTAGCGGAGCGAGCGGTTCTTATCATGGTCGGACCGGATCTGCTCCCAGACAAGAGACAAGGTGTCAGGAGTCATTTCAATCATTTTCTGGGGTGCTGGAACCACCAAATGTAGGTCACCATGAAGATGTTCTGCGTGTGAAAAGCTATCTTCTGTGTTTTATCTCTCCCTTGTGATTTTCAAGTGCCAGATGGCAGAGTTTTTTCATGGGTGCGAGTATGTCTGTGTGTCTGTGTGTATGTGTGGGTGTGTGTGTGTGTGTGTGTGTGTGCGTGTGTGTTTATGTGTGTGTGTATGCTTGGGCTACATGGGTGACTGTCTGATAGTGTGTGTGTGTGTGTGTGTGTGTGTGTGTGTGTGTGTGTGTGTGTGTTTATGTATATGTGTATGCTTGGGCTACATGAGTGACTGTCTGATAGTGTGTGTGTGTGTGTGTGTGTGTGTGTGTGTGTGTGTGTGTGTGTGTGTGTGTAAGTGTTTGTCTGAAGACTGTCCGGCTACATGTATGAATGTGATAGTGTGTGTGTGACTGTGTATGTGTGCAAACCCTCTCGTACCGTGACAAGCGTCTGAGGGAATGGGCCTCTGGAGTTCTCGGGCACGTTGATGGGGGGGATGACCCAGTCCCTCTTCATGCGTTTCAGCTGGCTGCCGTCGTCGGTGTGCCGCGACGGGAACACGATCTCCGGCAGCCTTGGAGCCACAGCCGCCACCGGCTCCGCATCAGGCACCTGAGACAACGAGATCAGAGGTCAGTCTCCAGAGGACAGCGGCGAGCTCGGTGCAGCCTGTCAGCCGCAGACCTGTCACACTGTACATTTCAGGCCCCTCTCCGTCACAAGCGCCAACCGATCTCACGTCAGCGCTAGGAGACGGGACAGTTTATGTCAGCTAGTGAGGCGTGGTGGTTGGATGATCAGTTGATGAAAGATGCTGTCATGTTGCACGCCCAGAGCAGAACTGATGATGATGCTTAACGATGCCCTTTTAAAAAATGGACTGAACTGATTAATTACATACATATTTTGCATACATTATAGCATTTCGCAAATTTGTGCAAACACGGCCGTTCGGCATGAAAATAATTTTGGATAGATGAATTTTAAATTGCCACGGAGGCAGTCCAGAGATATGTTCAAAGTCCAGGAGATGCCTTTGAATTTGATCATCATTGAAAATCCAACACAGACACACACAGCTCGTCCACAAATGAATGGCTTCCCAGAGGCGCCCTGCAGACCTCTCTGGCTGTAATGAATGCAGTTTTAAACAAAAGAGGATGGTACCTGCAAGCCAAACATTAAATACCCAGATGGCTCAAATTACCTATGCTTCTCCACAGCAAACAGTTTGAAGTAGAGCCAAAAGAGTCAAAATAACCTTGAACGGAAAAATGGATTAAAAAAAAATAATAAAAAAAAATAGCAAACCCACTGAAATGACAGCCACCATCTGAGAGGAGCAATCCTTTCTTCAGTTCTACTCTTCGCTCACAATCAATTACTGCCACTAATTGCTGACTCGAACTTAAAAAAAGTTATTCTGTTTTGAAAATTCAGACGAAGAAGGTTCCGGGGGGGGCAAACATGAAATGAATGACTGCTACGTACTGACATTCCCACAGAGTGCCCCCCTAACCTCTCAATCTTATCTCAAGAATTGTTGGGACTGTGTCTACTAATCATGTTTGAAATCCGATTATCCATTTTCCACACATCCGAAATTCACAGAGGCGGGTCCGTCATGTTAGTGGTGGGACATGACTCAGAAATATCTATTACCCCATTAAAATGGGGTAGCTCAAGTGTGGTAATTATGTGTAACCTGTGTCTGGAATGATGAATGATGTAGGGCTTTAGTGCTGCTCAGCATGCAGACCTGGAGGTCTCCATCGGAGGCTCCTCATCATCCTCTGTGTGTGTGTGTGTGTGTGGGTGTGCACACGTGTGAACACAAACTTACTTTTGAAACAACCTCTTTACACACATGCTTTTTGAAAGCATATATGAACTCTCTTCTCTTCTGTCTCCTTAAGTCCAAACTCATCACATCTCATGTAATACATGTATTGACCAGCGCTGACATGCTACAATATGCATCTGTTTAGGATAAGCTAATACAGGAACAGGTTGTGTGACATAATTGATGTCAATGACTAACTATTTAGCTATAATGCAGTCCCAAACACACGTCTCTGGAGAACTGTGTAGAATGCACAGTGTACAGAATCACTATAATGATTTATGCACGCAGACAAGTGCTTTGTGTGTTCAAGACAAACTATTGAAGAACAGTTGACTAAACCAATATTTGGTTTGCCCCTGAATAACAATTGCGATCATTAGCCAGGTCTTCTTAAGGTGCTATGGTCGCCTTGGCCGTGGCCATATTGGAGGTCACACAGACATAAATGAAGAAATCGCTACTCGTCATTGATTTAAATGCTCCCCCAGGGTTGTTGTGCTCACTGGGAACTAATAAAGAATGTAATCACTGATGCGATTAGTGAGCGCCCCATGATTTATGACAAGCTACATGTTGACATATCGCTTATTAACACCGTCCCAATGCTCAAAAAGTCGATGGAGATTTCATTAATTACCCTATAAAGCCTTTGACGACATCTGCCTTTGATCAAAAAGATGGAGCTCCACGTCTGCCTTTTAAGAGGACATCTGGGGCCGTACCCATACATCACCAGGACCTCTCCCTGTCTCTTACACACCTACAGTCTACTCAGTTCAATCACGGGAGCAACTACCTCACCAACACCTGAATGTCTATGGTCTTACTGTCGTTTCATCCACTACATTAGTCACTGTATTGTGTTATTACTACGGATGCAACGGTACTATGTATCACTAATGTTGTTGGAAGGGAACAGCGAAAGATTGTTGTGTTTTCTGTAACGAGTGGACTCCCTACTCCACCTGGGATCGGACCGATGGCAGTGATGGCAATGTGAATGAGACGTTATGGAAGAACTGCTTCCACTTGTGGGTTTCACACAAAACTAGAGCAAATTGAATGGAACTAATCAGACTTTATTTTTACCCCTCTGTGTGTTCGTGATTACAGAGAGTAAGGCATTTCCTCAGCCGTTGCTCCTGGGTGGTGACATGTACCTCTTCAAACGAATGAGAACCATGACTAATGATATCATTAAAATCACATACCTGCAGGAGACACTATGCCAAATGAGCGGCGAAGCCTAACGACGCTGTTTACTGCCACCCCCATGAATTATGCCAACCCAAATTGTATTTTTAAATAGCCTGATCACCCACCAATGACTTGAACTGCAGCTATCTGCTTTCAAATTGTTTGCTATTACAGAGGTCTTCTCCTGGCTAATGGCTGGGCAGCTAAGTCAACACATTGTGGAGTGTTGAATTTGACTGCATGAATTTAAAGAAGTGTAATGCAGTTTTGGTCTAGAACTAGCGAGTTACCTCCCTAAAACGCATGCAAACACTACCAGCAGCCCAGTGGGCACTGATAAAAGCTAAAAGCTAAGATAATATGCTAACTTAGTGTCATTTGGCTATATTTTTGGCAATGCTGTGAACGATATTCTTACATTTTTATGGGTTGTTCTGACCTAAACTACATAGTGCATAGCGTGGATGGCTAGTGGGATCAACAGGTGTGTTTGTTTGTCCTTCACATGACCATATTCCTTTACAATTCATTCGAATATGACACCAAAAGACTCATAAAAACAAACCTCAGAGAGTGGTAAATTGGCAATATTGATAATTGAGAATATTTTCCCGATTTGACGTACTTCTATTCAGTGTTGGGTTCATTTGCTACCCTATGCAAGACCAAAATGTTCCTCCGTCCTTAAATACATTAATCCTGTGAAAGGGAAGGCGAGGACGAGTGAGAATACAGAGGGAGTCTCTGTGCAGTACTGGCAATTTACACCATTCATGCCAGTGAGAAAACCCATGTATTACTGAAATACACCCTGCTCCGATGTGCAAAATGTATTTACAATCAAGCATGAGTTCTTCACAAGTGCTTTCAGCGCAACACCAGGCTGGTCGAGAGGCTGGTTGGCTGGCTGGGGGTTTCGCAGCCAATCACTATGGTGACTGATGAGAGGCGAATGAGCGCAGCCAAATGTTCTATCCTGGCTTTCTGATCCCTGGAAACAGATGCTAGATGCCCCTTAAATCACCGTAAGGGGGGGGGCATTTAATCTGGAAACGAGTGTGCAATAACGACCTCGAACATGGGGAGGCTGATTGGAAACAAGGTTTTACGACAAGACATTTTGCATCTGCTCACACAACCCACTGGCTGTGTTGAGTATATGTTTGCGCCCGGGCATAAATCGACACATTAAGTTTTAATTGGGGAGCATTCATCCAGTCACATGGAACACCTGTTACTATTTAGGAGATCAAATGATCTGTGAATGCAGTGGCCTGAGAAGGTGTGCGGAGCCGGGTGTGGGGTGCAAGTGTGTTATCTGTGTGTTAACGCACTGGTGCCCCTGAATGCGGGTTCAAAATAAAAAACTTCTCCAGGCTGATCAGGAAGACGTCTTTCCTTGGCGACCCACCTGTGCAAGTTGACCTTTGGCAGGATTCAGCCTGACTTCCGTCTGCCACTGCTCGCCAGTGGCCTCATCCCGTGCCTTGATTACCAGGGGCGAAGACCCGATGGAGGAGAGGTGAAGGCTGCGTTGGGCGTACACCACCCCATCCGTCTCCACCCGAAAGGCGTCCGGCTCGCTGCTCTCGAATTGCACCCGCCCACCTCTGCTGCAGTCCAGGAACTTCACTGGAAAACAGGTAGAGACAGAGCAGGAGATGATTTTTATTCCACTGAACATCAGAGAGGTGTGTGTCTCTTTGTTTGTGTGTGTGTGTGTGTGTGTGTGTGTGTGTGTGTGTGTGTGTGTGTGTGTTTGTGTGTAAAGCAGTGGTATCGGTGACAGTTGTGCGGGTGGGGGAGGTGGTGGAACGCTAAGGTGCTGAGGGACAAAGAGAGGCCTCTTCACAACCTTCTCAGATTGTGCACTAGACTTGGCACCGAATCAACTATTCCTAGTCTCATGCATAATGGATTTTTGGGCTGCGCCCCAAAGGTATTGCTTTAAACAGGTATGGCTTGAAAGGGGGAGAACGGTGAATCCAAAAGAATATACTGCCCTGAAGGATACTGACTGCATTACAATGAAGCGACCTCAGATGCTAAAGCATTTCTGACATTATACAGAAAAATGACAAATTAGAAAATGTTTAGAAAACACATAAATTCACTGTGGAGATCTGAAAGCCTTGCTCTGGCAGAGGTGGTGCACGGTTTCTCCTAAAGGCATCCGTAGCAGTGAAGCCAAATGTGATATCTCTCCTTTGTGTTCCTAGTGTGAGATTCACACACATACACACACACACACACACACACACACACACACACACACTTGCACATTCAGGTGGTCCTCTGAGACAACCTGGTGTCTGACATCAACTCCATGCAATTTCCATGTGAGTGGCTATGAAGCTGAACCTCCTGAATTGCCTAATATACTTCCCTGTCAATCTGTTCTGCTGAACACATGTACACACACACACACACAGGCACACACACACATACAGGCAAACACACACACACACACACACACACACACACACACACACACACACTGTGAGCTGTCCTTGGCCTGCTTTCCCTGCTGTTTGCAGTGATTTGGCGCACAGACTTACGTGTGCTGTGACCGTGCCTCAACTCTTATCATGCCGAAGCAGCTAAAAGTATAGTGACAGCATCTATTCACAAGAGCTCCGTGGTCCGTGCACAGTGAGCCACCATGTTTTACTGAAGTGAATCTGGAGCTGCTGGAGCTTCCGCTCAGAGTTGGAGCTAATGATTGACTTGGTGGAAATACCAGGTACCACGAGAAGAAAACTCATTTCAAATTCTTAAAAAAAACATAGAAATGCAGAGAAATTTAATTAATTGAATTTAATTAGATTTGCTTTGGGTGGAAGCTGTTGCGTTGGTGTATGGCATGGGTCAGGAGCCCTCCAGGCACCCAGGTTTGAGTCCAGCCTGAGGTTATTTCTCGAGCCCATTCCCCATATCTCTTCCATTCACTTCCTGTGATAATCTCTTCAGTCCTCAATAAGTAAGGCTAGACAAACCCAAAAAAATTACTAGAAAAATAGCTTAAATTAAAATAAAAGTAATTCCACCCACTTAAATGTATTTCAGAATCTGTGTATTTTTTCTACCCAAGAGTAACAGTAATTACGCTCATTTTGAATGAATAAATAGAAAAGAGTGAGTGTGCCTTGAAAATTATACAAAATAAAACCAATAACCAATCAAGGTTTACTGAGACAAAAAGTGGCTGAATCTCAAAAAGAAATATGTTCATATCCGAACTTAAATATAAATCTTGTCTGGTTAAAACAACAGTGGGAATACTAAAATGGCCTTGGATAGAAGGGTGGTAAAGATCAGAAGTTTGAAAAACATGAAATAGTTTGGTCTCGCACCTCCTACAGCTGACACACAGTCTGCACCCTGAGGGGGACATCAGGCTTTTCTCTCAAAACATACCCGCCGCTTTTCACACATTCGCACTCTCAGACAGACAGAAAAGTGGAAACCAAAGAGGTGATCAGTGAATACACACCTGCTTTATACACATTCTAAGATTTGAGAGAACAAAAGAAACGCCACTCAAGCTGCAAGCGTTTTCTACCAATGAATAGAAACAAAATTCTAGTTTCCTTGATGGTACAGATAAAAAAAAAAAATAGCTCATCATTTCAGGGCACTTCCCATTACATTTGCTGTTTTGTGTTTCGAAGAAAGGGCCTAATGCAAATGTAATACCACGTCTATCTGAGGCAGTTCTACAGCAGCTCCACTCATCTACATGTTGATGAAAGGGCATTACCATCATGAGAGCAGCGAAAAGCTTGCATATGTCATGGACGAGGCATGCTGTGGACACATTCTTTGTGCCCATGTGAAGCCCTCTGCATATATATCGACTGTTCCTGCATCGCTGGCTCTGTTCAGGCTGGCCCCGGCCATCCAATTAACTTTCCCTTTTTTTTTTACAGCAGCGTTTGAAACCAGCGAAAGGCAGCCTGGGGGCTGGTGACCTTCATCAGAACATGGCATTTTCTCCTGCAGCCACCTGAAGGGTCTGAAATCAGTGGCATTGCCACACCCAGAGCGTTGTGCTGACTTGTGTGCCTTTTGGACAACATACATGTATCTGTAGATTGAGGAAATAATGTAAACAAATGGGGACGCAGGTGAGTATTCAAAATGGTGTTGTTCCCAAAGAATGAGTGTGTTTTTTTCTTTGGTAGGAGAATAGATTCATTTCATGGGAGAGATGGGATCTTTCTGCCCTTCATATCTTTATCCATTTATTCCCAATTCACCTTGATCAGGCTTTTCTCTCTGACACAAAGCAAAACACTGTAATAACATGCTACCTCCTGCCCCCTCTCTCTATCTCACTCAGGAAGTACACAAATCAACATCTAGGGCTATGAACTGTGTACAGTACCAGCCAGTATAGCCTAGATATCCAGTACATTCAGATGACGCGGACTGCTAGCAAGTTTTCATTCCCTTCCATTCGTTTTCAAATACCCACAGGTGAGTCTTTGTGAATAAAAAGCATGCGCTGCTCTCAGGTTGAAGGCGTATTTGGTAACACAGAATTGACACATTACAATGCCAGGCTAGCCCCCCACAATTAGAACCCAAAGAGTGCTTTCATTTCTGTGGGGTTCGATGAACAGACTTCCCCTGTGAGCCTATTAGAGACCAGTTTTAGTTTGTGAGGACACGTCTTTGTGTGTGAACTGTGTGTACTTTATCACTTCTGCCTAAGGGGTAGAGTGGATGAGATGATATTTCATTGTGTGGTTTCTGAGGCTTGTAATGTCTGTAATACCCATTATGGATGCTGTGCTTGTGTGTGTGTGTGTATGTGTGTGTGTGTGTATGTGTGTGTGTGTGTATGTGTGTGTGTGTGTGTGTGTGTGTGTGTGTGTGTGTGTGTGTGTGTGTGTGTGTGTCATGTCTGTGTGATTGTATGCACACAAAAGAGTCATCTAGAGCTTTTGTCTTCTGACTCAATGTGTGTGTGTGCGTGTGTGTTTCACACATACGTAATTTGGCATCGTCATTGCAATACATGTCTATCAGCATTACTGTTCATGGCAAAGGAAACGGATAGAAGATCAGATTATATTGTGTAGCTCTAACAGTTGAGGAAAGGATTGCAAGAGTATGTTTGTGTGTGTGTGTGTGTGTGTGTGTGTGTGTGTGTGTGTGTGTGTGTGTGTGTGTGTGTGTGTGTGTGTGTGTGTGTGTGTGTGTGTGTGTGTGTGTGTGTGTGTGTGTGTGTGTGTGTGTGTGTTTGTGCGTGTGTGTGTGTGTGTGTAGCACTACATCCACATATTCACAAACATATAGATTCCTGTAAACTTCATGGTGTGTGGTGAAGCTCTCCCTAAATGCTGCTTGTCCACCAGTTAATCAAAGAGCGCAAATGACTGCGGCCACATCTGACCCACACCTCCGCCTCGATCTAGGCTAGCCCTAAGGTGCGTATGGAATTAGTTCGTATCCAAGTCTTAACACCTCCGGGAGGCCCCCCAGCACTGAGGCGCCACGGCAATATGTGAATAAATTCCCAGCAGGCAGTGCAAATTCTAATAATAATGAATGGGGATGTCCAGCATGTGTCTATTCATTTATCACATGCCTCTGCTAGCAGCTAGCTGCACCAGCCGCATACCAATCGCGGTGGCTGAGCTTGCCCTGTGCGTCAGAATTAATTATTTATCTGGTGCGCTCTTTCGGCACGCAAACGGAACTCCTATTGTCTACGGCCTTGGTGGGGGGTCCAGTCCTGCCCCGTCAGACGAATCGTCATGTCCGCAGAGATAAAGAGCTATTCGATGAGCTCAGAAATGCCGATGCAGCAAGGGGGCTACTGTTTGGAGGGGGAAGGTAGAAAAAAAGCCCCCCGTCAGCAGATCGAGGGGCCCATCTAATGCCCCACACCAACCCCAAATTACCTCCAGCTCAACGAGCCCATTCATAGCCCCCGGGCCCCTCCCCAACACTCACCCCTCTCCACATCCCCACACAAAAAGCCCCAGCTCTGTATCTCTCTTTTGTCTGTTTCATCACGTGACACAGCCAACTTAGACTAGCACAAACAGAGAAAGTGAGAGAGAGAGAGAGAGGGAGAGAGAGAGAGAGAGAGAGAGAGAGAGAGAGAGCACCCTGTTTATGCAAAAAAAAAGCATACGAGACATTTCTGCATTTACACTCCTGCTTCAGTCCTCTTCAGACTGGGACATGGCCTTTCACAAACTCCTCCACAGACTGCAGTATGGCGAGGCCCTCTACGACACTCGTGAGTGTATTAACTCACTTGACTCTTCACGCTGGCACACTTGGCACACCAAAGTGGCGAGGCTGAGTTGGTGGAGTCCCTGGGTGGGGGTAGGGTAAGGTGGGCTGGCCATGATGGGCGGTTGCTGTGACACAGCCGAGGCCCGTCACACGCTCCTACGCCAGGACATTAGGCCCATTAATGGGCTGGGGGTGAGGTCACTGGCAGGTGCCAAATTCTCAACGTAGGTGCTTCATCAGCGACTCCTCACCCCCTCACCCTCACCCGGGCAGAGGCGAGGATGCCTCTCCATGCTTGCATTTCTGTCAGGCAAACTTCCCCAACACCTACCCACCACCAACCTCCTCTCTACTCTTACCCAAGCCGATGTTTTATTCAGCAACAGTGATAACCAAATCTAGTTCACACCACCCCATGCTGGCCTGGTATCTAATGCAAGAGGCGGTTCATCCACCGTAGAGTCCCACTGCCGGCCTGCCTGCTGAGACACCCCTCAGACACCAGCTGCCACCAGAGCAGGGAAACGGTCTCTCGTTTTTTATGAGACAGTCACAGACACTTCCGCGTCTGAATCCAGATCAGTTAACTATGAGATACAGCCCCTCAGTTTGATTTGGAGGAGAGTTAACTCCCTTAATCAGTTCAAAGCAGAGCAAGCAAGTTGCTCCGCTTATTTTCCCAAAAAAATACAGCCCCTGAGGAGAAACTTCCTTCGACTGCCTTTTTCATTAAAAGGCTGGTAAGCATCGAAACAAGCATTTCACATTATGTTATTTCCCCATCTGTCAAAAGGTTTTGTTCGCACATTTTGACACATTCAATAACAGTTTTACTGAGGAACCATTAAAGGGCACTTTCTATGGCTGGGCGATATGAGCAAAAAACATATTTTGGTAATTTTAGGCTAATGATACATATCGCACAAAAATAGTCCTATCTCTGAGAATGCTTCTTCAGTTGTTTTTCAACAACGACAGACTAAACAACAGATTAAAATAGAGTACAATTACAGGTTTGAACCCTGCAGACACAAAGTTCTGTGAAAATCAAATGAATATTGAAAATACTTAAATTAATTAAGATTATCTACGATTGCACTCAATTCGACAATTACAAATTGTCAATTCAATCTTTTCAATGGTATGACATTTATTGACTATTGTAGTGACACTGATTTCACATTATTATCTTTTTTCCAATAATGTATCCATTTTAAGCATTTACATTTATGCATAATACTATGATAAACAATCTAATCTTGGGATAACATACATATTATTTATTTTCTGAAGTGTCAGGAGCAAGCCCAGGTTGAAAACGCTCTCACGACAGAGCAAAGAACATCTCTTGACAGTTCCACCAAGTGATATAGTATATTGTGAAAAAGTTATGTGTTATAACTCTGTGATTATAATATGCCATCAAACACATACGTATACCTTAATTCACCTAACCACCCACAAACTATTTGCAGTAGGTAAAGCACAGCAATCACCAGTTAATGTTGTAACTGTCTTTAGTGTTTGTGTCATCCAACACTGACAATAAGTGAGTCCCTTCATGACTGGACAGATGTGGCCTCCTCCATGCAGTTATTTGTTTATCTGAGTTGTTTTGCGGAGTTTCAAAAGATACAAATTGTGGGTGAATGGTTCATAGACTAGCTAAACATGCGCTATTTAACACTAAACAGAACCCTCCACTTTCTTGTGTTGGTGCAGAGGTAACACTGATACAATGTGAAAACGTGAAAAGTTATATAGATCCATAGATATTGTGTCTATTCACTGTCTACTCACGGGTCTGAAGTAGTCTTTAGGTGATAAATATAAGTCGATACGGTTTACAACTCTTAGATTTATGGAAACATGATGGCTGCTACAGTGAAATATAGAACTGCCATTTCTGGCCACTATGGGGTCTTGAGGGATCTCCGCAGACACAGAGGGAGAGTGAGGGGTTGGGTTGTGCGTGAAATGTGAGGAAGGAGACAGAGAGGAGCAAACACTGGCAGAAAAAACGAATTTATGTACCACAACATCAAACTATATTGGTATAAACAGAATTGTCTCATCCAATATCTTGTTTGAAAGTATATAGGTATATACCGTATAAAGTTGCCCAGCTCTAGCACTTTCAACAACAATAAAACAAACAATATCTTGCATTTAGGAAAATGAGAATACTATTTTGTCATTTTCTCTGACATAGGCATGGCATTTTAAGACCTCAAGCCCTCACCTTACACATCAAAAGCTACATTACACATTCACCACGTTGCCTTCACATCAATGTCTTCTCCGGGTTGTTCCATCTTCTGCAGGCAGACCTGAGGGGCCTTGGCTATGCTAAACTGACACCCCATGAGCATTGCATCCTGCCTTTGCCCATAAATGAGATATTCCACAATTCCTCACTCTGCCTTTTGTGCATTTAGCAGTGCGCTCACACACACACACACACACGCACACACACACACACACACACACACACACACACACACACACACACATACACACACACACACACCAATGCCCATTTGCTTTCCCCCAAGGGCCACCGATGCACTCTGACAAGACATTGTAGTCTGACGACAATAACAAGGTAAGCAGATCGACTGGCTGCCGGGATCAGAATCACCTCTATTTCCATCTGACTGGCCTTGCCGAGGCTGCATTAAAGCGGGGCGCACTCTCCCCTGCCGGCTAGCCTCTTTTAAAAACACAGCTTCTCCACAGTCTCTTTATTGACAGAGCCCCTCTCCAGAATAGCACTTCCATCAGCGAAATAAAAACGACCAAAACTAAAAAATCCTGCAAACTGTGAGATTGCCAACACTTCCAACAGTACTTACAGTAATGAACACCTCGACCAACCTGTGTGACACTGATGTAGGGGCACTGTTTGCTTCAAACTGGTTCTGAGACTGTCATGGCGCACCAGAGCTACACCTTTCTCGTAACCTCTTGTCGATTGTTTTCTTTTTTTTTCATGCTTTGCAGAGAGGAGCAGGTGTTAATATCCTAATCACACCGCTACTTTGGCATGTCCGACGTGGGCATAAATGAAGCAAATCTGCGTGTTTTTTCTTTTTTTTCTGAGCCACGACACGAGTCATCTGGATTACTCTGTCATTGGATCACAAATGGCGGGGCTGTGGTCTGATAACGCTAAGCTACACCCTGGCGCCGTTATCAGCCCAAGGCCACTGGGATTGTGTTCTCCGTGCACTGATGACGGCTGCTTGATACCATGGCTTTAGCAGGGTATTAAAAGGGGCAAAATGTGCCAGGCGTCAAAAGAGTCTTTAGCGCACTATCTTTCTTGCCTTTGCCAACTCACTTCCTGGAAATCGAAACTTCCCAACGGGGGTGGGGGTGGAGTGTGGGGTCGCATCACAACAACACTGGGTACTGTTATAAGTCATTTCTTAGCACCTGACCCCCTCAGATGCAGTTAGCTTTGAAGAGGAAGCCACTATCTAGACAGACCTTGACCACCACTATAATGTGTCGAGAAAATCCCCTCAAACTCCATTACTGGCCAGGCCCTGTACCGCCACAGTCTCCACAGCCCACAGCTCATATCAGCATGCTGTGAATGTGAAACTTAGCTCATTATAGGCATCATGTATACCTGTTAATGGCAACCCCCTGAGACTGAACATACATGTTAAACCCAGTGTCAGCCTCACATCCGCATACTTTGATAAAGGTCATTCCTCTTTAAATAGCACTCCTCCCTCTTTGGTATCTAATGGCTGCATGTGATCTCTTTTGAGAGATAAAGGGGTGGAGACAAATAGCTGATTATGTGAATCCCATAAACGCTGAAACTACATTTATACTTAAGCCACAAATCTTTAAAATAATAACAACAACAAAATCTTCCTAGATCAAGCTACGCACTTTGATATTGCTGCAATGTTGGCCTCATGGTGTGACTGTTTAAACATTGACATCCCTCTTTGAATTGCTATTATCTCCACAGTATCCCGTCTTCCTGGAGGTTCCTGGGAAACCTTGAATTCCAGCTGATAAGGAGCTCAGCTGTGATGGGGGCTGTGATGGGGGTCAAGATGCATTGAAAAGCTGTGTGTGAGTGTGTGTTTGTGTGTGTGTGTGACATACAAACATAGGGAATATGCTGTGTGAAGCTTAATAAAAGAATATAAAAGTATGCTAAGAATACAAATATTCTGGGATAAAGGTGACAACATCTCAGTTCAGCACTCAAGAAATTGTCAGGCATTGCCACTGAACCCGGTCACAGATTGCTTCTGAGGCCATGTCTACAGGCACTGCAATGAGTATCTTTGTACTATCATCTGAAGCCAGTGAGTGATTATCTGAAATGAGGCGTTAGCAAAGGCCTCTGATATGAAAACAAGGGCTTCAAAGCCAGTCATTTCAGACTCTTGATCATTCTTGTAAAGATGGTATCACAAAAAAGACACAAGTGTCAAAGGCAAATGTTTGCTTGAAGGAGTATCGTATCTTGCCTGTGATAAATGGTGGAAGGTTTTATTTCCCTTTTTTCTAAAGAGGTCTCTTGTGGGTCATTTGGTTCTCTTTTCACAGCTTCCATACTGTCAAAATAAAAGGGGCTTTCTTCACAGCAAAATATGTTCCTTTCCTTCAAAGCTAGAATTGCTTGTGCACTTAGACAGAGAATAACAAAAAAAAAATAGCAATAAATACAAAACAACACAAACTGTCTGATGCAGCTGCAATTGACTCTCTGGTATTAATAGTGCAAATGTGCTAAAAACATTTTGATGAGGACAGACGTGATCAGCCAACATCATAATATTTTTCCTGCTTTCTAAAGCTTTGTACAAACAAAACCCAGGTCTGAACAAGGGCAGTAAAAAAAACGTTAAAAATCTTTTAAACTGATGCAGGAATATGCGGTGCTGCTACTGAGCTTCTGGCTAAATGGTGCATTCATTCATAGACACCATCCATCAACTTCCACAGTATAGGAACCCTAAGAAGCTAAGCCACAAGCCCGATGGCTTAGACTCTTCATTAAGATTTAATGAGACTAATAAAAAAATAAAAAAATGGTTAACCAGCAATCAATCTCTTTCGGACTCCAATCAGCAGCAACAAATTCAAACAAATGCTCAATTACCCAAGTTTGATTGAATATTGACAGCACACGAAATAAGCCCCGAACGCAAGCACTGACAAATTAGCAAACAGAACTGCGACTACTCAAATGTAGCTCTAGACAGACAGGACAACAGTCATCAAGTCAAGCGACTTACTTTACCAGCCTATCAAATCATTTGGGTTGTGATCGTATATG
>NC_137923.1:4609827-4624827 GCF_963457725.1 Sprattus sprattus
ATGGAGACGAGAGTCTAAGAACAAAGTCGCGCTGACCTTAAAAAAAATCAAACGGCTTATCAACAAGTCATTGTGTGCTCGGAAATCAACATGTGGGTCTTTGAGCAGGCAGGGTCGGATTTTATGGCCGTGCCCCTATTACTAATACTTAAAGATTAGTAAAGAGGGCCTGTAATGCTCTTTCAATTCAGTATACTGCAGTAATGACAACTCCATGCCAAAGTCCATCATGAGGATGATGCCTCCTCCCCCATATCTTCCAGCAATTGAAAGACTTTGTGGCAATTCCTTTATCATTCCCCATGATTACAGTCCGTTTATAATCTCTTCCATTCAAGATGTGCCTTACGGTCACATAATACCACTGTCATCTGGGTATGTGTCTGTCATATGAGTTCTGTTGAGCTGCTTTTTTTGCGAGTTGACAGCATGAAGAGGTGACAATTAAGTGTGATTAAACATCGTAATTGTTCTGCAATTACAGCAGGCTTTCAGACCAGGACTAACAGCGCATCTGTCATTTGGTCAATGGGCCTTAGAAAAGAAGAGGAAAGTAAGATGGAAACATGGTCTCCACCTGAGTTACCATCACATAAATGAGGATGAGGATGAGAGCAGAGAAAGGGCAGGGAGAGTTAGAGACAGAGAGGGACAGAAAGAGAGAGAGAAAGGGAGAAAGGGACCAAGACAGGCACTATGTGCATTACTAACCTCTCCTCCTCTTTTTCAATCCACCCACCAACACATACACACATGCACGCATGTTTGCACACACACACGCTTACGCACACACACACACGCTTGCGCACACACACACACACAAACACACTTTTTGTCTCTCTTTCCTTCCTTCAGTAAATGGGGCGATGGATAGGGGACTCGTCAGGACGTGGTTTCAATGCCATTAGGGCTTCCGGTGCATGTTCACTGAGAGAGGTGCCCATTTTAAAGGGCTCACACACACTGCACAATTACACTTCCAGCCGTGTGGAAGAAGACAAACCCACTACCCTCACTCCACCATGCCTAGTCCCTTTCTCTGACACACACACACACAACACACACACAACACACACACACACAATACATGCAGGGTTTGCCACGCAATGAACCAAGCAATTGCAGTCACACAAGCATACTGTACCCAAACCGCAATTATGTCAACATTAAATCCACCTGGTTATCTATTTATTTGTTCTGGTTTTTTTGGGGGGTTGTTGTTATTGTTGCTGTTCTCTTTCTTAAATCAATCTCTGCCTAATCTATGGTCTCATAGAGAGGAAATTATAGCCTTGTCATTAGCAGCTGTGTAATTTGCACAATTGTATGCATGCGTGCGATCAGTCGATAGCCAAGGCCTAATGGCTGAAAATAGCTGTAGCATTCCCAGCCTCTTGTTCTAACGAGTGCCTGGAGATTTGCAGTGAAGCTGCGGTTACCGGGAGGCGGGTTGGTGGGGGGGATCGGGGGGTAAGGGGGTGATCTGGGTCTGCTGGGCCAGCCCATCTGAACTGGCAGATAGCATAAAGCCAGTGGCGCCTAGCAGTACCAGGCTGCTCGCGGGCACCAAGATGCTTCCGGGTGGGAGGAGGGTGTGTGTATGTGTGGAGAAATAGCGAGGGGATTAAACTGTGCCAGGTGGCGTCCCATTTTCTTCCCAAGTCCCCCGCTACGCCTCCAGATACAAGAATAGCAATTTTGGGCCTGAAGATTGAGCCTATTCTTTAGAGCAGTCGGCCGATCCTGACTTCCACTGCGGGGGATGCATTACCTTGGCTGTGGCTAGTCCTATTATGAAGATTACTGATTGGTCTCAGTTACTTGGCCGACTATTGGCATTTTTGCCTGTGATTTCAGTCGCGATGAGGGGGAGGGTCTCGCTTTTCATTGCCCCCAAGCTAATTGTCTTTATTGGATAATAAAACTCTTGCTGTGTTAAAAGTAATCTCTTTTTGTCATTTCTTCCAGGCCTTTTAATAACATTCCATTTCAGTGTGCCTGTGTGCACATTTGCATATGTCTGAGAGCATGTGTGTGTTTCTATCTCTCCTATCAGCGTGAAATGGTGTGCTGGTATATTAGGTACCAAGATGGGGTCAGAATAGACCAGGTATTAAAGCATTAAAAATTCAAGCAGTTTTGCCTAAAGATGGAGAAACGCTGAAAACTGTGTCTGATGAAGGCATGTCAGATGACATGAAGGCACGGCATATCGGATCTGTTTTCACTCATGGGCCTGGTAGCGCTGGTTTTAATATCAGTTATACCTTCCCCTGACTGTACACTGTCACAGGTATTGAAGGCAGGTTTCTAATCAAATCATGTGTATTATTTAAGTCAGGTAGACAATTCAACAGGACCAATACTTCTGACATCTTCTCCTGGGGTTTAAGTAGTACTGAGAATAATATATAGAATAGACAGAATAATAACAACCACAACCGTAAGCAAAAATGTTTACAACAGGGAATGACATTGACAAAAAGTAGGAGTAGAACAATAAATCTTTCTCATATACTAGTTTCACCAAAAAAAAAAGAAGATCTGCTCTGCTCTGCTGTGATACCACCCTCTCAGATGACTTAAAGGGAACTTTCATTTCCCAGAGCCCATGTTTTGACCAAGCCAAAGGAAATAGGTTGAAACCACAGTGTCTCATTACAACCATAAAAACAAAACGTCAGATCATCCGACTTAACTATATAGAATTATTGACCCACTTCTTGACTAATGGGTCTACTGTGTTGAGAAACAGATGGTTGTATGAGGACGAAGGGGAGAAAAAAGACTCAAACATGCAGCTATTGCATCAGCTACTTAATTTATAACTTTTTTTTCCCAAACAGTTGCCTTCCAGCAGATGTCAATGGGTGTGGGGGGAGAGAGGGGGGGGGGGGGGATTGACAACTGCATAACTCTGTGCATTTTAAAACAAGAGCAGCACTGAAGCAGCGCTGTCAGCCGTCTCTGCAGAAGCACTTGTATTCCCAGCTCCCTTTTTCACAGACAACTCCTCCGAAGGGGGAATGCAACCCATGTTTTATCTCTTGACATATTTGATTGTGGTGTTGTTTCAAGATCCACTGCACACACACACACACACACACACACACACACAGATAAACAGGCACACTGAGGAGCATGACTGTACTTCTGTGAACATAGATCAACACATATAAAACTTGTAAAGGGAGTGCATATCTACATGCCCTGAATTGATTGTACACATCTTCTCCACCTCCTACTAGGCTATCTTTTTGGCTTTTAGCATGTGGCCATATTATACCAACAACTAAGAATATCAGACAGACAGAGAGAAAGAGGGAGAGAGAGAGAGAGAGAGAGAGAGAGAGAGAGAGAGAGAGAGAGAGAGAGAGAGAGAGAGAGAAAGAGAGAGAGCGAGAGAGGAGAGGGCTGACAATAGAGAGGGCGTTTAAAAGCCATTAGCTCCACCTGTGCCAGTGTCTCACCCTTCTCTGCTGTCAGAGAGGGTCGTCACAATAGCCTCCCCTAATATTCATTACACTAACGCAAACAAGGTGGGGCCCAAACATGTTCTCAGGCACAAGCGACTGTTAACTAGCTCTCTCGTGGCTATGGCACAGGGCTATTGGGTTTCTCAGATGGGAGGAATAGGCTAGGAGCGGTAATGGTCACTGGGTGAGTTATGTTCGGGAACAAGGCGTTGTCTCGGCCTGCTCGCCCGTATTACCTTACACTCCTCTTTCCTCTTTGCCTTGACAATGATGGCACCCACAGGGAGGTCTCTGGTTACCATCATTAAAAACACCAAACAGGCCGGTGAGGTGCTACAGTTACACGCTTACCTATGCCGGTGTCCTTTTTCATTCGAAGGTACCTGACCATATTCTCGAGCACAGTTGGTAGTTTTTTTTCAATACCAACCCTGTTCCACATCCACAAGCTTGTCTGTGTATACACTCTCATCGCGTGTAGCAGTCATTTTAGGAGGACTTCAGGCCTTTCTCTTTCTCATGTCTGTCTCTGCATGTCCACAGGCTTGCAAGGAGAAGGCCATAAAATAGTTTGCACCACCACCGTTGTTCTCCTTTGTCTTGCATTTGCATATTGTAGGAGGAGAGCTCAAAGGTCATCCTCATCTCAGATCAATGCCTGTGAGAGGCTGCACACAATGGGCAGGAGCTGAATGCCTTCAGCGTATAGCCACTGGAGAACTGCTGCTCCCACTGCTGCTCCCACTGCTGCCTGTGCTGTGCTGTGCTGTGTACTGCTTCAGCCACCCCCCCCCCACACACACACACACACACACACACACACACACTCCACCCATCCACCCCCACCAACCAGCCAGGCCTATCTGCAGTTCTGCAGTTCACCTTTTTGAAAAACTACCTGGAGGCCAGCACGGTAACCTAAAACTGCCTGCCGCGGATCCGTTTCAGCATGGGCAGGGGGGTCGGGGGGGGGGAGCGGAGGTGGCAGAGTGCAAGAGAGGAAGAAAGAGAGTGAAAGAAAGAGGTTGCCTGAGAGAGAAAGGACTGTGTGTGTGTGTGAGAGAGAGGATGAGAAAGGGAGTGAGTAAGACTGTTGCCTTACTGCTTTGCTCTCTCCATTCACACACCTGTTTATAGAGAGCAGGCCTCTGCCAGACTTACACATTAAAGTTACATGTCACAGGCCAACCCTTTCATGGCACCACCGTCAACTGAGCATTTCCCCAGGAACACCACTCTCCTCAAAGCACAGATAGGGCCGGCTGAATAATTAACCTCAGGGAGGCGCCTCTTCTCACTAACCTTTTTTCATCTAGTTAATGTTTATACCACGGCTGCCTTTAACAGACTGAAATTTTAAAATTTCAAAATCCCTTGAAATTCAGTTCAGGCAAAGTTTACTCCCCACCGCTGCAAGAGAGGCTGTGGCCAAGCGAGGCATTAGGAGAGGACGTGCAGCCTAAATGAATTTGCAGTTGTTGGCCTTGCATTAACACGCCTAACCCTCTCCTTCAAAGGGGACCTTTGTTGTGATGCCTGGTGATTGACTGTAAGGGCGTCTGTCAGAGTATTAGCAGATTACAGCATGTCGGGTACAGCTGGGAGGTCAGTCGCTAGACCATCATTCCGAGCGGCGGGGGTGGCGTGGGTGGCGAGGAGAGGGGGGGGTTGAAGGCGACAGCTGTAAAGACCCAACGGATGTAAAGAAGGAACCTGGACAACAAACATTTGTGTTTTTCTTTCGCCCCTCAGGAATCCGTGTCCAGAGGTCATCGCCATTCCACCGACACCAACTTGCAACAGCTGGGCGGGGGAGGGTTGAGATTTGGGGACTACTTAAACATATGGGGAGGGGGGAGAGCAAGAGGGGGCGAGGGCAGCCAGCCGAAGCAAGACAATATTAATACAGCATGTCACTAGCCGCCTTCTTCAGATCAGAGTTGAAAATCTATGTATTTAGGAAAACAAACCCCGCTAAGACATGTAATATGATCAACCTCCCTGGGCACAAATAAATCCACGGCCATGACACGATGGCAACCAGATGAGATTACAGGCAAATCCAGGAAATGTGGTGCTTTCATATGCCGCCACCACCCTCCTTTCCAGCTACCCTGAACCGGCCACTCACAAGACAGACGGTCACTGTCGGCGCGCGGTCCAACTCCACCGCTTATCGGCGCGCGGGGAGGAGTGCTCAGAGCTTCGTGTTACTTCTGTACCTTGATGAGGGACAGCTGGCGTGAAGCTAAAATGGTGGTGGCTCAATCTGGGCAAGTCGCTCAACGACGCCTTCCCTTACTTTTATGGTGCCTTCAAAGTGTGGGCAAACTGTGGATTCTCCTCTGGTAAGGACATTAAAGGTGGGTTTTATTGCTTCGCCAGCGGAGGAGTGGAGGAACTTTAATGAGGGACACTGTCCAGCCCTCCCCGATGCTCCCTTTACGGCCGCACCCCTCCCCTCTTTTTCACAGCCCACCGTGGACTCACACCCACAATCACAGACATCTGGCTCCTCCATCTTCTTCTCTCCGTGGGCCTAATGGCCAATTATAAAGCCCTAAGCCAAAGGAGCACGAGGCCAGATTTATTGTTCGGTGGATCGTACCCAGGCCTATTTTCCCCTTGTCCATCAGTCTGGTGTTATGCTAGCTATAAGAGACAGGAGGCCCATCAGGTCTAATCTCTCGCAGCAATTCTGCAAAATGGTGAGTTAAGCCCATCGCTGTTGCACTGCAGAAATGAACTGGGAGCCTAACCCTTGAAATGGGCTGTTGGAGCTCGCTGATGACTAACATTCTCAATAAGTGCACTGGGATCCACTGGCCCCCAGCATTTCTAGCGGTGTCTGCACGCTCACAATCTAAACCAAAGGAGCACGATGAGACCCACTCACATACTTGCCAAGAGAAGAGTTTTTCGGTTGTCCCTGACAACGGCATTTTTTGTATCTTTCTTTGTTCTTCCCTTCTTCCCTTTTATTTCCCTTTCTAGATTTTTTCCCCCTTGTTGTGTCATCTTCTCTTTCTCCCCTTCTTCCTCCTCCTCCTTTCTGCCATGGGTATCTGGCTTTATTGCCCCCACCCCACCCCCCTCTCTTTTCATTACAAGAGCAACAGTGCTATCCGTGTCTGATGCTTTTGGAAACAGCCCTGGGGAAGTCAATATGGAGCCAGCAGTCCTTCTCCAGGGCACAGCCAAGGCCTCTTCTAAGCGGCCTGGGAGCCAAACAACAAGTCTTGTAAAAACACAGGTAGTGGACTCAGGACCCGGGTCTGTTTCTCGTATTAGCCTTGGACCACGGAGCGCAGAGTTTATGAAAGATGTGTGAAGGGTGGTCTTTTAAAACACCACGCTGAGCCCATCTACTTCAAAGGGCATCCCGCAGACTCAACACATTCCACTTTTATTACATGACCCCACCACATGAGGAATCCGTGGATTAAGTCAGACAAAGGACTAGGCGCCGGTTTGCACAGGAGTACTGGCAAAGACTAATGAGCTCCTGAGTATTTATTTTCATACATATACTTAATAAAGGTATGATCATAATATTTTTTGTATACCTCCGTGAGTACAAATATACCGTACATGGTTTGTTTCCCTCATTTCATGAACTATGCATGGTTAGGAGAAAATTTGTATGGACTGTGAATTTGATTTACATATAAAACAACCATCCTTCTGTTCAGCCTCAGTCCTACACAGCTTTTCAAATGACAGTGAGAATTCAAGATTTTTCGGCCTAATTAACAGCAACACCTGTCAAAAAGCTTAGAGCACCAGCAGGTAATGGCTGCAAAAAAATACGCTTTTTCTAAGGAACACAGTCAAAGGACAAGAATGCGACTCTTTTGGGTAGTTCTGGTAAGCACACAGCCCCTGAAAAGAGGATTTTGTATAAACATGTTAATCTGCGTACTGCATTGAAGTGCTTAACGGCTTGGGCACCGCAGAAAATTGCGGCGCGGGGGAAACCAGAGTCGTGCAAAACAATGCCATACGACAAATTTCAAAATCCCCCTCAGAGAAATGAATGGAGGAACGCATTCGGACAAAATGCAAAACAATTACCCCTGAGACTGTTCGCGCAGACGGAGAGCAAAAGAGTGTTTAAAAAAACAAACAAAAAACTAAAAAAAAAACCTTCTGTCATAACAGGGTTTCATTTTCCCCCCTCTCTCTCTTTTATGTGCGATAGCCTAACTGCTCTGACTGGAGCCTTCAAACAGTTAACACCTCAGTCCACTCTCACCTCCTTCTCCTCAGCAACTACCCTACAGGAGGAGAAGACACTTCAAACGTGCTAACAGCACATTTCCCTCGCCAAATAGGAGTGACAGACGTTATCTGCCAGAGGTGGTATGGTTAGTGTGTAGAGCTTTCAGAAAAAGACAGCCTGCCAAAGCCCAAAATAGCACGCTCGCCTTTCAACCAAATGAACCTTGTGGTGGCCCTGCAAGTCATTCTCCGACACTCACTAACCAAATAAGAAAATGCTGCGTGGTAGCCAGAGGTCTGTATGCTAATGCCACCCGACTCCTTGACTCTTCCAATTACATTTGAACAATGACTGAACTGGCAAGCCATGTCTACGAACATACCAGGCTCTCACGGAAAGCCCCCAAATCCCCCAAACAATCCTAAACAGAGCATTCTGACAGTGAACAGACAGGCTTTAAAGGTGTGTGTGTGTGTGTGTGTGTGTGTGTGTGTGTGTGTGTGTGTGTGTGTGTGTGTGTGTGTTGGGGCGGGGAGTGGGGTTACAGTCAAAGCCATAAATCTGGGGGTTGGCGTATTTCTGATATGATGGGTGGTTATTTGTTGGCAGGGGCAAACTCTACACCGACAAAGAGCCTTTCATATTTCTCCTGTGCAGCCACACAGATCACCATTAATCCCAAGAGGAGGGGAACATCTCGGCCCTCCCTTCCTCAGATATTAATGACTTCTCTCCAGGCCTCTCCATGCATTTCTGGCTCCTCACACCAAGATGGGAGGGGGAGGGTTGCATTGATAGGAGTGAGCAAAAGGGTGTCGCAAAAGTGGTGCCGTTTATGCTGATTCTTCACACTTGAGCCACCGTGAGCTGTGCCTGAGAGCAGACACACACTGCGAGCTCAGGAAGTCCCCCTGCCTCTCTTCTCACCCTCACGCTCGCCGAGAACAGAGGGAGCGGAGTGAGGCATTGCCAGGGCCGAAGCTCAGCCCAGCTGTCGTGTTTTGTGAGCAGATGAAATACACAGTGATGGGCAGCCTGTGTGCCAATACCCACTCACCCTCCCCTCTCCACCCCCCACAGAAGGGTGCTTAGCGAGAGCACCCAGCTGCCCAATGCACATGCTCGGGCCCTTCGGTGGTCAGAGGCATGCCTGGCACATAGCGAGAAGAGAGAGCGGGGCAGCGATCATCACTACACTTCCACCCTAAACTGGGCTGCAGGGGCTATTATCCATATGCCGACGTGAACACAAACATGTGTTTGACAAGTTCAGTGACAGAATATTGACGTAGCTCTTTGTTCCTGCTAATGAAGCCAACCACATATATCAGAATTCCTGGTTGCGTATATAATGATAAAATGTTGGGTGTATCCTTTTCTGTTAAAGGAATAAAAACATAAAATGGAGAATGGAATCAAAGAAAGGGAAGGTAAAAAGGCGATAGTTGATCGTAATCATCGGGCTCGGCTAGACTGGGGCCCACATCGGGAAGGGAATAAGGGAAACGCTGCACAGGCTGTCCATCAGGTTGTCAGGGGTGATGGAATGGAATGCTGTTATAGCTGTCAGCTGCATCCAGCATCTAATGCTCCACACCAGCCCCCAAAACAGCTCTAAATGCAGAGGCCACGCTCTCTCTTCTCCCCCCCTCCCCCCCTCCCCCCCGGGCCATTCTCTTACATTCTGCTGAATAAAACATTTAACCTTTAGGTGCTCTGCTCATAGAAGGGTGGTTGGTAGGTGTAGGCAGCGTAGGCAGCCTAGCTCTGAAAACAAGTCAATGCATTTGCATGGGCATGCAGGTTGCCACGCAGATGTGGCGGTGGCCACAGTGGGTTTGCACGGTTGTGCGCACACATTCGTCGGCGTGATTCAGCCAGTGAGTCATGGGAAGCACACAGCTGCAGGCATGACAATGCACAGACAGGGAGTAATTAGCCAAAAAAAGATGCGGCTTTGGCCTCTTTCCAAAAGCAAATGGCCCTCTCCCGTATTCACCAAACTTTAGTCCTTCATAAGTCGTTTAGCCAGTCCTAATTAGTTCTTGGTCATTACCGAGTGGTCATTCAAATTTAGAATCACAGGCTTTTTAGAGGGCCGAGGCAATCAGATTGAGCGAGCAACTAGCAAAGGAGAATATCTCTTAATAATCAAGCTTCTTTTTACCTTGTGTTGGCTACTATTGTGCCTATGAATGGACAACAGGAATGAAAAAAAAGAATCAAATATGTAATTTTAAATGGATCTTGTCAGGAGAGGAAATGGCCGACAGGACCAATATCACATTCAATGAAGGATGTTATTCATAGCAGAATCCCTCGGACAACATACAAAAAAATCCCTTAACAATGCGCTGCACTGGCCTATTGAGCGCCTCCATGTAGAGTAATGCTGGTAAATGCGCTGCCATTTCCGAGCACAATGAGTTGTTTGTGTCACTTTGACCTTAGCAGTCCCAGACAACACAGTCACTGTTGAACGGTGAGTGAAAACAAGTCATTCACATTGCCGGAGCCATTCTCCCTCCCTCGTTGTCGTATTTTCTACCCGTTCAAAACGCTGGCTCCTATGGTTATAAAAGCCAGTGGGGGACGTGCGGAGGTACAACAAACTTTGTCGACATAAATAATAATTATGTGTCTGGTGAATGTTTTATGTCTTCAGTGACTTATGCCACAGCATACTTGATGCTTTTAAAGGCCCGAGTGGAATCTTATCTACAGTTTATGTTGGCCCCGTCAGCCGGCACCCACTTCACAAGGCCTACAGACTCATAGCAGGCAGGTCTCCCTGAAGTGCTCACGGGACCAAAATAAACCAGCTCCCTCTAAATCCAGCACCCCCTCCCACAATAACCTCCTCTGTCATTCTGTCACAACTACTTTGCGACTCTAGGACTTCCCTGCTACAAATAAACAAAGAGCTGAAAAATTCAACAAGAAGGTTCTAACAGACGCATGGCCCTTCTCCTTCTTCTTCCCACCTTACCGGCCAGGAAAAATGCTCTCTGTATATATATATGCCATGTCCTTAAACCGGGGAGCCGTTCCAGATAAGGGTTTGCACAGTCCATAAAAATGGACGTCTGTGCAGCCCGTGGTGCAATCCAAACACTGGGAGTGTTGCGACTGCAAACATGGTGTGCTGTGATCTCTGTGTGACTGCATGCCTCTCTGGTCTCCCACAAAGCGTGAGCCGAGAAAAAATGTGGTCAGTCTCACCGCCGCACAGACTATACTCCCCCAGCACACACAGCTGAATTCTTTCCAGTTTCTTCCAACCGGCTGATCTCTCCCGTTTGCCAAATAAAGTCATTCAAAGCAATCAGGACTTACAACAAACGCCGGAAAGGAAAATGATAATGGGGGCATGAAGAAATTAGGATGCCAAAAGATATCTGCTCAGCGCCATCAGAATTCTGTCTAAATGTGGCCAAACTGAGCTAATCTTTTACTATTTGCCTAAAAGCAAATCTGCCTGTAGTTCTCCCACTCGACCATAAAAATGCCAATATTGTGATTTGTTCATGCCCTGTTCTCGGCTCGCTCCAATCAGTCTGGAATGCCAGTCTAAATACATCCCCACTGATTACGTGAGAAGAAGAAAAGTTCAAACTTCTTCAGCACAAGAGATACCTTTAAGGCCTTCATGAAGCCTAAACACATAATGCGCCCAATTCATTTCCTTTATCCCTCACCGCCTTATATCACTAATGACAAGCATGAAAGGTCAATAGCCTGGGCTCGCGGCACTCATATGGTTAGCTATGCCATGAATTAATAGGAGGCGCCATTCCCCCAAACTCTTTAAGTCAGTGGTGGGATGCTCATCTCTGGCAAAGGTCAGGGAGCTTATCACACTTAGTGGGTAGAAGGCGAAGGATCCGTGGAAGATCGACGGCGTGAATCCAGAGAGGGCGGTGGGTGGTTGCGGAGGCTCTGCTTCTGGTAAGTGTTTCATGCCTCGCATCAACTGCACCTCGGATCAATGGGATCAGTGGAGAGCTCTCCAGAGCCCCAGCATTATCCCAGACGATGATGCTGCCCCAGTCTGAGAGCCCAACCCACATAGTTTGCACCCCTTTTCTATCCACAGGCGTGGCAGTTGCATTAATAGTTATAATGCATAAATAAGATTAATGTCAAAGCAGTCTCATGTCCACTGTCCACAATGGATAAGACAATGTGATAAAACTACTATGAATTGATTTAGCACGGGTAATGAATAAACTTAGATGCAATACTCAGGGTCCAGGGTCTTTTTTTGCCAGGGTGGCAATGCTTCAGCATTCATAGTGGATGTCATAGCTTGGTTCTGACGTATTCCTGCGGAGAATACACTGTTCTGTGGGCTGGCAGTATCGGTCTCTAACAGGTCAAATTACCCCCACAGATAATTTAGTCAAGGAGAGATAGGATGCTGTGGGATCCATATCAAATGTATGTGTCAATTTGTTTTTGAGGGGACACTGAGCATCTCTCACTCTCTCTCTCTCTCCAGTTGGGACATAATTTTCTCGGACTTCAATCCTGACGTGTAATTGGGTAGTAAAACGTTTTGAGTTACTCACACCACGGTGTACAGATGAGACCTAATGGCGGCGGAACCAAAACTCCTCCCCCGCAGGTACAAACAACTGCCCCTAGCTACCCTTTCCTAGAGCCAAATGCCTCACATCACCTCCCTGGGCACCACAAGATATTAGTACTGAAGCGACACTGACGCAGCAAGGAGACATACACCGCCACTGGCACCTCTCAGTGGAGCAGTAAATATCCACGCTCCCACAGGTAACATGAGGCGCCTGGTGACGCGCCAGGATGACTGGGGGCATGGATACTCCAAACTGTAACGGGGTTGGAAATGGGCCGATGGTCAGTCGTGACTCTGAGGGTGACTCAGCTGCGGGTGACTCAGCTGCGGGTGTGGGCGTGACCATACATCAAGGCGGAAGGGTGCGCTAATAATGCCCAGCCTCTCCCGGGGCACCATGCATCTGATGAGCAAACAGTTTGGGAGGCACCGGAGAGAGAGAGAGCAGGTCATGGCAGGCGGAAGATCTTTCAGGGCATAAATCAACATAATGATTTTCTTTCTTCTTCCCAACTGTCTGAGATTCTTGATGTGATACTACTGGAGGGAAGGAGGAGGCTGTCTGTTGAAGTTAGTAATTTCCGTTTGCGAGCGAAAGCCCTCTTCTCTTACGGATATAAATCAAAATTGCAATACAAAAAGGAAAAGGAGTGAAGTCAGATAAGGACTCCTCGTTTTCAAAAGTAATATGTATTTATAAGGTGTTTCTGGATCATAGCAAAGCGTCCTCTGTTGAACTTCAGGCCTACAGAGTCAACCTATCCTTGGTTATATACTGCAGAGGGAAGGGAAGCCTTATGCAAATGAAACTCAATTATGTCATGCCAATCATGTGATTGAAAACAGTGTCATCCGGAGAGGTGATAGGTTGGGCGTGAAGGTCGTCAGGGTGACAGAGACAGCCATCCATCAGAGCCGGCAGGCAGGTGGTGTGGGACAGGAAGAGAGGGGGGAGGTGAGTGGGGAGGTAGAGAGAGAGAGACAGGGGGAGGGGTTATCATAAGATAGGAGGTGGTGGCTTGTCTAAGGGTGCCGTCCGAAGAAACGCTGGTGCACTGAAATAGAACCCCCCCCCAGTGGAATACAATAGGTGCCAACGCAGTCTGTGACTAGGGGCTCTTTCCAGGCAGGATATGGGCTTTTGTCGACATGGTTACAGTATCTGGGTCAATTACCATCTCCCTGCTTTTCCCTTTTGTTGGCCCTGTAAGAATGGCATTTAGATTCCAGTAGCCTCCACATCTCTGTACAAGCTCTAAACCTTGGGACTGAAATGGGAGGCACTCTGCTTCAGTACAAAACAGCAAAATGAAAGTGACATTCTAGTCCGTTAATAGATATCCAAGGAGGTAGATGTGTCTCATGCATATTTTATACAAGCAATATATTTTATCCTGAACTAAAATTAAAGAACAAGGCGCTCCACCTCTCTGACTCACTCTGACAAAACAAAGTAAAAATTGCTTCAGTGTCTGTGAGATCAATGCAATACAGAGGCAGATCCAAAACAATGTATGAATACATCGGGCTAGACCCTAATCTTGGCAGAGTTCCATCAAAGAGAAGATAGACGCAAACAAATGATTATGGTTAGAGAGAGAGAGCGTGTGTTTGGGCAATGGATTTTTCACTTCATGCCTAGCGATGGCTGGCTCTGCGGGCTGCGCTGGAAAATGTGGAGAGCTAGCCTTAGCCTACTCAGCTATCATAATGTGCACAATAAGTATGAGAGAGAGAGAAAGAGAGAGAGAGAGAGAGAGAGAGAGAGAGAGAGAGAGAGAGAGAGAGAGAGAGAGAGCGAGGGGGAGATGGGTACAGAGAGAGAAGGAGGGGGAGGGGGCTTCTCTCTTTGTGTGACTGTAGGGTTAAGAAAAATGTCCATTCAGGGCACTGAGGAGACGTCCAAAAAAAGGATGGCAGACGCTGTTGGGGGTGGTTAGGGGACGAAAATGGAGGAAAGTATTATGAAAGAGGCTTTGAGTCCTGCATGCTGGACAGGCTGCCCAAACCTGCACATAGACTCCCCTTTGTGAAGCTGGTATCTCAAGCAGACCTCTGTGGTCAATCCTAAACATCCCTGTCCTCACACAAACAGAGAATAAAAGTGGGAAGATGATTTGTGTGTGTGATGGAACGAACAGAAATGCTGAACATGCTGAATTCAAACTATGCATTGTTCATTGCATGAGATTTCCACGGGGACCAAAAAACCCTCGAAGCATATACATGCATAGCCAGGTCAATACAGCTATTTATAACAGGCCTCATTATATACAGAGGTCGTGTAATGGGCTTTCCGGATGTCTCTTTAGTTAAATAAAACTCGCACATCCGTCTGGTTTTTGCCAAGACCGTGAAACACAACCAGCTAAAGTAATACCAGACCTCTTTCTGGCACAGAGACAAGGAGGCCCATGCATAGGAATTGTTTCAGAGGAAAAACAAATGAGTACTTCATGTCTTCTGGTTATATTTTAGACTTTTGTAAGACCCCAGGATACCCTCTCGAATATTTCTACATGGTTACAATCACTTCAGAATTCCTACAGAGGAATACTGACCTAAATATATGGTCTGAGCCAAGACAGTTAATTGCATGCATGTGTGAATGTGTGTGTGTGTCGATATTAAGAGGAGCAAGAAAAGCGAGAGAGTGAAAGCAGAGAGAGAGAGAATAGAATTAATAAACACTTAGGTATGCAACCCCC